>NC_050185.1:33503341-33590841 GCF_008315115.2 Sander lucioperca
AATAGTCTGAAATTCTATAGCTGCAGGAGAAACACAGTAGGCTACTTCCCCATTCACTGCTTTTCTAAAACAATAAAGGGATGTCTTCCATCTTGGACCTAAATTGCACGAGAGACCGTCTTACTGTAGGATTAATTCTCTTCACTGCTCAGTAGTCTACCACCATAGTCTTGAACTGGATGCAAGCACAAATGGAGCAGCTGACTGCAGAGGGTGGCAGGAGGAGTTGCAGTAGTCCAGACGGGCCTCCTCCTAGCAAGGAAAAGGTGAGTCCTCCTCATTTTGTACATGAGGAATCTATAGGAGCTCCTGGGTCACACACTCAGGTTTCCTTGCTGGCCGGTTTAGCCGTGGATCATGTGCAGGTGGCTTTAGCGTGGGAATCCTCACAAGCTTTGGTCTTATCCAAGTTGAGCTTAAGGTGGTGCATTTACATCTACTCTAAGGTATCTGCCAGGCAAGCAGTGACCTCCACCTGAGTGTTGAGAAAAGATAAAGAAGAAGAATTCCTGGATGTGTGTGAGATTTGTGTCCAATAAAATGCTTTC
This sequence comes from Sander lucioperca, assembly GCF_008315115.2. Classification (NCBI taxonomy): domain Eukaryota; kingdom Metazoa; phylum Chordata; class Actinopteri; order Perciformes; family Percidae; genus Sander; species Sander lucioperca. Next base: position 33,503,890 of record NC_050185.1, read on the forward strand.
TTGACAAGTGAACGTGATATGAGTGATCTACAGAGCCTATATATTGTCTAAAAGTGTGCACTGTTATTCCCATGATTCATAGAGTCGAGACTCTAATTTAAAAAGATAATTTTTTGCAAAGTTCTTCTTTGCCCCGCCATAAGGAACAGGTATAAACACTTTTTAGCCTTTAGACATTGGACAACATATTGTACAGCTGAAGCATACTGAGGCTATACCCAATTCTATTAGACAGAATAGACCCGGTATAATTTAGACCCAGCCTGACTCCAATTCCAGGTTGCGTCTCAGATAATAGGAACCCAGGGGACCCGCGAGGACCTTTACTGTGACCCCTGGTTGTTCTGGGTCGTGAACCATGATGTTTGTTGAATGTTGTTCCTGTTTCGGTTTCTTTTTGATAATGTCTGCTTAGACGCCTGACAGACTATAAAGTAAATCCTGTAAAGTGGGTGTGTCAGACTCACTCATGTTTGAGGTTAATTCTGGTCTACAAGCGCTTTTGAATTCAGTGTGAGCTTTAGAGAAGTGCTCTGACCACAACTTTGTGGTTTGTGCATGTGTGTTTGTGAATTTACGTGTATGTAAGGGTAATATGTATTTAACTTACTGCAGAGTACACTAACAAGTTCTAGTGTGTGTGTGTGTGTTTGTGTGGATTAGAGGGTGTATAGGGAAGTAGTGCTTTGCGTCAACAGGGTGTGGTTTGATAACAGTCAGGCAGCTTCTCCCTCTCTCTTTCTAGCTCTCTCACTAGTTTTCTTGCTCTCTGTCGGCCAAATGGAGACACACCCAGTTCTTCTCTGCAATTCTCTGCATATAGTATACAGTCTTTGTGTTTTTGTTTTTGGACTAACATTTTAAGGAATCTCAAGACAGTAGTATGTGGGTGCTTTTGAACTTGTAAACATATCATAGAAAAGGTCTGAAGTAACTAAATTGCCGTTACAAACACTCCAGAGAGCAACTACAGAGATGGGTCACATTTGGCTGGTTGCCAAAAAGCAGCATCTGTCGGCCATAAAAGAGCCAATCAGCAGCAACATGAGTCAACTAACAGAGCCCCAGAAGAGGCCAAATAATCCTAGCCTAAGCAGCAAAAGCAAAAAATCCAGGGTGTCAACATGGAGAAATCACGGTAACATCTGGCAAACAGACAAACTGCATCAACAAAGAGCAGCAGCGGTTACAAGCTGCAACTAAACAACAGGGACAAAAAAGAAACATGCATTAATAAACTTTAATTAAAGGCCTAAGTGGCCATGTGTAATATTAAAAGGGTCACTTACAGTGAGATGTGTACAAAGAATAATCACCAGTCTGCAGCTTTACGCTCTGCTACGCCCTGCGGTGCCCTGCTACATCCTGCTATGCCCTGCAGTGCCCTGCCATGTCCTGCTATGCCCTGCTATGCCCTGCAGTGCCCTGCTACATCCTGCTATGCCCTGCAGTGCCCTGCAGTGCCCTGCTACGCCCTGCAGTGCCCTGCTACATCCTGCTATGCCCTGCAGTGCCCTGCAGTGCCCTGCTACGCCATGAACTTCTATAACTACTATCTCTAGCCATAGTTCCATTATCTTTATTGTTACTTTAATTCCCACTGTTCATCTTATCCCCAACCGGCACCGTCAGACAACCACCCACCAAAGGAAGTTTTCCTCACCACTCAAGGTTTCTACATAAAAGGAAGTTTTTCCTCACCACTGTCACACTAATGGCGTTTTTCCATTACATGGTACCTGCTCGACTCTACTTTACTTGGCTCGACTCGACTCGGCCGCGGTGCCCCGTCCCCTGCAGATTTAGTACCGCCTCATGCCTGAGGCGAGCGTGGTTGGTCGTCATAGCGACGCTGCAGGAAACTGCTGTGACCTAACGCGACGCAGACGCAGACACAGAATGTCGAAGGTGTGTTGACTCTCAGCATGTGGCTGTTGCCACAGCCAGAAGACAAATTTTGTTTCAAAAGAAGCTGGAGGCAGCAAAAAAACACCGCTGGCTAAACTATTTCAAAATGCCGGTTTTGTTCAGGACACCCCCGTCTGTCGCTAGCTGGTCGCTAGCAATGATGACGCAGTGATTAGTGATTATTCTCTCTGACCAATCAGTAGTCTGCAGGTTTTCGCGTCACCTTTTGGTATCGGCTCAGCTCGCTTGGAACCTGGATGGAGGTGGTGCTAAAAAAAAGTACCTGTTGGCAGGTACCAGGGACTTTTTTTCCTAATGGAAAACCAAAAAAGGCGAGTAGAGTTGAGGCGAGTCGAGCAGGTACCATGTAATGGAAAAACGCCATAAATGCTTGCTCTTGGGGGAATTATTGGAATTTTTGGGTCTTTGTAAATTATAGAGTGTGGTCTAGACCTACTCTATCTGTAAAGTGTCTTGAGATAACTCTTGTTATGATTTGATACTATAAATACAATTTAATTGAATTGAATTACAGACTCTTCGCCCTCTTTTGGCTCATTGTTTTGGTTTTACTGCACACTTACTGCATGGTCTCGTACTCTCATCAACCTCGTTTCCAGCTGTTTTAAGAGAAAAGGCTCTGAAAGCCTCACTGTCCACTGCCCATAACCTAACAGCAGACAGACTTAGTTAGCAACTAGCTGGTGAACACAATGGAACGTCTGGCAGCTAAAGAACCGGATATTTTCCCTCATGAATATTTGACTTGGATTCATCAGGTGGACGGAAACACGACTCCATCTGAATGCTAATTTAGCTCTGTGTCTGCTGGATGTGCAAAGAGGCAATGCTTTGGTATCATGTTCGCCAACACAACTTTACAAAGCTTCAAATAACGTGATAATAAATAATGTGTCCCTGGTGTGTCATTAATGTGATTAATTTAGTTTTTTTTAAATGAAAATAATTCACATTATTTGTATAGTTTACACATTAAAATATAGCTCACAGTGCTTGACTCCCTGCAGTGTTTTTTCTTGTGGACGTCGACGAAAGTTGGCTGTCGACTCGGTGGATGCTGCCGGGTGATTGGTACGCTGCTACTCTCAGATAGGCATCTGATGGTTTATTTGGGTGGCTGCAGCAAAGGAGCAGTTTACTGATGTTATCATAATGAAGGCGGTGGATTAATACAGTCAGTGGTAATATAATGTCATACAATGATGGTCAATATAGTTTTCGTACAAATACAGTTGCTTAAGGCAATTCAGTATACTTTGATAAAAGACAGTGATATATTCATTGTGTTTGTAAATGTATGAGTTGTACATTTAATTTTAGGACCTCAATACTTTAACCTACTTTAACCTAACTACTAACCCAAAGTTGGCTGGTAGGACGACATCCAATGTTGATAGGAGAGTTTTGTCTAATTTTGTTAAATTAAAAGATACCAATGCCGGCATTTTAGTGCATGTTTTAAATCTATGTTTGACTTCATAAAATAATTTATTGTGTCGATTTTGCATCTGGCACGACCACCCCAAAATGTAGAATTTGAAAGTGTGAAAACCAACACTCAACCGGGCAATGAAAGCAGCCAATCTGTTGTTGTAATGATGGCAAAGAAAACAAAAACAGGAAAGTGCTGAAAGCATTTCCATACAAAATGAAAAAGGAAGAAAAAGAAAATCCAAATTACAGTAACACAAAGGGCCCTATCTTGCACCCAGCGCAATTGACTTTGTACACCGACACATGTATCATTCCTATTATGCACCCAATGCACAGCGGACTTTTCCCTCCACAGACGCACGCCGTTAAATTAGGGAATGAATTTGCGCTCCCGTGGGCAGTTCAGGAAAAAGAGGAGGTGTGTTCAGGCGCAAACGTTCCCTGGTGCTATTTTGCAGTTTCAGAAAACAATTCCGCCACTGACTAGGAAAAACCTGGTCTAAAGTCAGTGGCGCGTTATTCAGATGCTATTTTAAGGGCACATGCTTGGCCGTAATGTAGTGTGTGCACAACGCACATACGCTTTGCTTTTCTCATCTACACGGGCGCAGCAGTTCCTATTTTTGCAAAGCATACATAATTACAAGGAAAGATTACCACACAAGGGAAATAATTGTGGTGTCCATGAAGATGTGAAAAAGATAGGCATAAATCTTGCATACACATTTACCCAAATTATTCAGGCTAATGTTTAAAGGCTGTTTGACCAATAGTGGCAAGACACATAGGTATATAAGGACACCTGACAAAGTGGGTTGCCCGTCAAGAACCATGAAACAAAATTCCGAAGACTGCGAAATCACCTATACCATCATGTAAGTTTGTTAAAACCGTACTCTTCAACTTACCAGTTACGTTGCGCTTGCTTATCATTTTTCTATTGCACAGTGAGAGGGAGTACGTCTTGGGACAAAGAATTAGACGCAGGAGAGAGAGGGTCTACCGGCCCAGACAGACCTATCTCTCCTTCAGTGAGGAAGAATGTGACCGATGTCTGCCATCTCCTGGCAGATGAGCTGGGGACTGATGCACCCTGTCCATATCCCTTCCCCGTTGCAGTGAAAGTTACAGCGGCACTGCATCTGCACTATGTGTCTGGGTCGTTCCCCTGAGCTCCATTGGAGGCATTTCCCAATCTGCCATAAATTCGGCTATACATGCAGTTACATCAGGTGTAGTCCGACATGCTGGGGAATACATCCAATTCCCCGTCACACCTGATAGCCAGGAAAGAGCGAAGCTGGCATTTTGGGCCCCATCAGAAAATGCACTGATATACATCAACCACAAGGGAACCCATTCGATCAACATTCATGTCATTTGCGATGCTACTTGTAAAATCACCCATGTCTTTGAGAATTACCCTGGCTTAAGCCACGACTCATTTATACTGGCAAACTCTGCCATTCCTGCCATCTTCGAGGGGAATCCCCCCTTGGATGGGTGGCTGTTAGGGGACAACGGCTATCCATTAAAGACAGGGCTGATGACAACAGAGAGTGAAATGCTATTTAATCGAAAACACACACAAACACGCAGTGTAATTGAACGAACATTTGGCATACTGAAAATGCGCTTCAGGTGTTTGGATAGGTCAGGAGGCACTATACAGTATAGTCCTCAAAAAGTCGCAGCATTCTTTGTGGCTTGTTGTGTTTTACACAACATTTCCATGAATCATGGATGTGTTGATGACATAAATGAGGAAATATTAGAGGACTTAAGGAGACGTGATGTTGAACTGCATGTGCCGATGCCACTTAACCCAAATGCCCCAGCAGCAGCAGCACGGGAGAGGAGAGCGTACCTGACAGAAGAGCCGCATCGTCTATAGTGAGGTAAGCAAAGTAATCTCGGTCTAATGTTAGACTACATTGCAAAAATATCACCATGCATTCATAACCTCGTGATTCAGTGAGAGCGAGCCCAAAACATCGGAAAGTGTCTTTGTGACATTTCTTTATTTACATTTTTGTCAAAAATAAAAAATAAATAGCAAACTGTAACTGAACAAAAAAAAATACAAACGGAAAATGAAAAGTTGAAAAGATTTAAACTGAAGAACTAATTATTTTTCCCTACTCTCATCATAGGCATGCAACGCGCGCCACGGCGGGATTGGACACATGAGGGTCCGGGAGTGGCAATGCACGATGTGCTCCTGGTGGAGCGGGTGGATGGAGATGGAGTAGGGGGAGGAGGAAGGGGCACAACAAGAGGAGGAAGGGGCACAACAGGAGGAGGTTGTGCGCTTGGAGGCCCACGCTCCATGGCTGCAGCAATCCTCTCCAGACTTGAGGAGATGCTCCCGAGAGGCCGCAGCAATATCGCCACCCGGTCAAGACGGGCATTTATGCTTTGCCGCATCCTGGACAGCTCCCGCTTCAGCATGTCGAACCCGGTTTGCTGGAGCTGCAGGAACGGGTGGTCCTCCGGTCTGACTGACCTGTAGTGGGTCTGGTTCCTCTGCACCTTGGTGGTTGCGCTGCTCCCTCCTCAGCTGGCCCGTGCGCACTGCTACTGTTACATTGTTTTGATTTATTGTACGGCTGTGTTGCATTTATTTCATGTCAACAATGATTAAAAAGATTTTCATGACAAATCTCTACGTATGTGAACTAGATGTATAAGTGTACCTTGGGGTTGGACAGCTGTATCGGGTTGGGTGCTGATTTCCAAGCCTCCAAATCCCTCGATCCGATGTCCTGTGCTGGCGTCAGGTCCTGAGTAGAGGCAGATCCACCTCCAGTTGTACTGCGTGTCCGTTTGTTGCCAGCAAGCTTGGACTTCCCCCGTCTTTTGACATCATTGTTGCGCTTGCGGCACTGGTGCGATGTCCTGGGGATGCCAGCCGTGGAAACAATTGTGGCAATTTCTTCCCACACCTGTTTAATGGAAGCTAATTTGGGTGGGTTTCTCCCATCTCCATACAATGTCACTTCTCTGTCTTTTACGGCCCTGACGAGAACGTCGGTCTCCTCGGCTATGAACCGCTCCTGGCATGCGCCTGGCAAATCCGCCATCATAATAGCAATCCGCCATGGAACAAGCGCGCCTGCTATTAAAGTGAATGTGAGTTGACGCTCTGATTGGTTTATTGCACGTTACGCCCAAACCACACTTAGCTACTTCAGACCAACCCATTTTAGATTTGCGTTGGGCGCAAGAGTCATTTATCCCGCCGGTATAATAGCAACAGCGCCCGAGATCTGCCCACAAAGCTACTTGCAATTCACGTTTGATATTTGAGTTTCAGATCATTAAAATAGGGCCCAAAATGTTTTCTGTGGGTTGAAGCAGTCTGTGTTTGTTTTTGGCAACATGAGTGAATTAAATTTATCTACTCACAAAGACAAACTTCATTCCAATTCCTCCATCTCTCATCTTTCTCTCCATCTCACTACTTCAACTTCTCCAACTTTTCTTCTACATCCCCCCCTTTCTCTTTCGCTCTATCTCTCTTTGCATGTCATTTTTTTCATGTTCTCTGCAAGAATATTCTGCAACAGCAGTGACTTTTGAGCCTGTGACCAATGAATTGTTGACTCGTCTCTCCTGTTGTTGTCAGGCAGTCGTCAGCTGTTGTTTTGACTTTCTTTGCACTTCGATTCAATTCTGAGGTTAGATAAGGTGTGTGTGTGTGGGTGTATGGGTGTGTGTGTGTGTGTGTGTGTGTGTGTGTGTGTGTGTGTGTTACAGAGACAGAGAGAACCGTTTTATCGTAATCCTTGAATTTCAGGAAATTTGTGAAACACTTGTGACATCGATGGTATGGTGCACGTTCAAATTGGACCCCAAACCCCAACAGTGCTTTGCGTTTCCTATGCTGTTGTCATATAAAAACATTGTAACACCAGTTAGTGATTTTTATTTACTTATTTATTTAAGTGGAAAGACAACACTTCTACATTTAGAAATAAAAAGCAGAAATCCATGCTTTTCTTAATTCTGGGAAACTAAACCATTGGACATTCTTTGGACATGTATACAGCGCATTTGGAATATGCGTCACATCAGGGTTTTTACCACAGTTCATGGCCTCTTGCCTGTTTACGTCTCACGATCAGCTCTAAGCTCTATGCGTTGCTATGGTTGCTGTACACAAACCAACTAGCCAACAGTGAGGTAAAAATGCATGCTTATAAGAAAAGAAGGAGAAACATTCACCTTTAAACCTTTAAGACTTGGATATCAACAGGTTTTTGAATATGCGCAGACATCGCAACGCCGACCTCCCGAAAGAGGGAGGCTGTGTTTGCCTTGTCGAACATGTCCGCCAACGGTGGAAATCTTAAAAAAACAGCTGCATGTAAACGGGAATCTTAGTGGAATATTCACCTTCATTAGCCATGTAAACAGTCTGAGTATTGCCTTTTTCGTAATAATGGCAAAAAACAGAATATTATGTGCATGTTAATGTAGTCAGTGTAATACTCCCACACAGGCAACATTTCTTTCATTTTCATTTGTAAACAACCCACATGTTGCCCTCGTCTGTCATGCCAGAGTCGTGTCCAGCCATTGGCCTTTCTGCAACCTATAGTCGTCAGCAGCTGCAGCAGGAGCAGCATATATCAGCTACTGTTGTTTTATTTATTTATTATTTAGCAAGCACAAAATTGATGCAACACAACATATCAACATCGGCCACTTTAATCGGTGAATTCCATCTTATTTGCCGGCAGCCCGATTTATCGGCTGAAATCAATGTTCGGCCGATAAATTGGCGCAACCCTAATTTAAGTATTTTATGGTAGTTACACACCAACCAGACGGCCGACCGTCGGCAGAAAAGGCAGTCGGACTGATCAGTCGGGTCCCCGAGGTCCAAAAAGTGCCTCAGAACACACCGAAGAGACGCCGACTTGAGCATACGCTCTGCGCGTGTGCGAAACGTAATACGTCTCCATAGCAGCAGGTGGCGCTGCTCTGTATTGTTTCCATTAACAGTCTGATTGTTTCCCAGAAAATGAAAACCGGCAGCTGATTGGACGAACGCGTCACGTGGTTCATTTTTCTCCGGAAATTCACAGCCAGACTGTCATGGCGGCTTGTTCAGAATACGATCTCCTATTGTACTAAAATAGTTCACCGAAACGTGTTTCTGAAAACATTTTAAGCGAGAAATAGGCTGTGCAGTTGCTGAATCTGTCTTCATTTCAGATCGACAAAGGTTAGTTTAAAAGATTTTCGTCAAATTTTGAGAGGCTCATCCGCTCCCCATTTCCGGGTGAGTCCCGACTGCCCTGTCTCCGACTGAACATGTCGGGTCGGCCAAAATGAAGGCCGACGGCTCCTCGGACGGACGACGGCACGGAACACACCAAACAGACTCGAGTCATGGACCTCGCCAGACGGTCCGACGGCCGATAATCGGCTCTGTGTGTCAGCGCCATAAGACTCTCTTCCATCGTTAGGCAGTCTGTCAAACAAATGAGGCAGTCTGACAAACAAATAATGGTTATGCAAATAATGTTTTTTCAGAGGGGCTGGTTGGTATTCATGCTGAAACAGTTACAGTACAGGCAACGTTTCTGTTATCCAAAGTAGGGATTCAGAGAAAGCTTCATTTAAAAAACAAACAAAATTAGCTCTTGAATTTTTTTACTAGTTTTACTTGTATGAAATTTTTGGGATCATGTCAGTTAATTGTTTTGAAAATGAGTTTAATTACATTTAACAATTATTTAATATTTAACATATTTATTGCAAGTGAAAACATCCAAATCACTCAGCTCTTCTGTACTCTGTACTCCTGATCTTGCCATGATGACAGGTTTTTCAAGATCATCGAGTATCCATGGTGACCAGGGCTCACGGACACTCGGCACATCTTATCTTTCAGTGTTTCTCCATGAGTGTCCGAGCAGCTCCAGCTCTGAACATTCTGCAGCACCTCCTGTCCTGAACCCTGTGTACAGCTGCAGGGGAGGCCACTCTAAGGAGGACCCTGGCCCTTTAAGAGACGGTGGTCGCTCCCCAGCTGAAGAAGGGGTGGAGTGAGTGAAACTGTCAGGGAGTGGTTGGGGACTGGAGATAAGTTTGTCTGCTCTGTCAGTACTGCGAAGAAGAAATAGACGTGGAGTTTCAGTGCTGTGTCCGCGTTAACTCAGCATGTGATGATGTAATATTACAGCATCATGGCTATCAAGTTTACTCAATATTCATTATTTTTCTGAATGTATTACAAATTAATTCATGTAATTACTGTGTTGTGGTGATGAAGACACAACTGAGAGGACAGTGAAGGCTTGTGAGAGGGTTATGAAGAGGAGAGAAAGTGGAATGAGTTAAAGGAGGAGGAAGGTAAGGTCACAGCTGTGTGAGAGAGGGTGACAAAGGTTTCCCTCCTTTTACTCCTCTTCCCTCGCAGTGTTGTTTTTCATTTTACACTGACTTTACTACGATTTTTAGTTTTCTCTACCCCGCATCTTCACCTCGTCCTCGTCCACCCCTCTTTTATCTCTTTTTGTTTTCTTTTATCCTCCACTCCTAGCTCCTTTTCACTCTCTTTTCTGACTCAATGCCATACTGGTTCTTCCTCCTCCCCTCTCTCGCAGTCGGTGTTTTGCTCCGTCCTTGGAGGACAATATAGAGGTGGCACTGCTTGGTACAGCGAGCCTCAGGCCACAGCAACATGGCGGGCAGTTGCATGCAACATACCCATATAAAGAGAGAAGCATTCAAGGCTGAGAATAAGTAATGGAAATCACAGTGTTATGGGAGGAATGATTTATCTGTTGAGCAACAACATTTTTGGATAAATTCGTACTGCACCGTGTCAAAAAAACGCAGCCTCTGATATTTTCATGAAATTTGAAAAATGTAACCATAATTGTCTCTCCGGTACCTGAAGCATCACCCCCAACCAACACAGCCCCTCTAGTAGTTTTAATGTTTTCTGTCTGAATGACAGCTGAGTTATCTCAAGTGATAAAAAACTGCACAGGATGTCCTGTTACACAACATATTTTGGTGCCCTAGCCCTTTAGAACCTAACCAGCCTCCACCAAACACCCAACTGCCTGTCTCATCTCTGCAACTTATTAACCAAGCCCCACCCTTCCACATGCACGCACGCACACAGCAACATAAAGTAAGGGAGGTCAAAAGTGGGAAGAAAAATGAGAGAGGGAGGTGTGTGTGTGTTCGTGCATGTGTGAATTTGTCTATATAAAGGTAGTGCAGGCCAAAGGCTTCTGACCCTAATCACTGACACACCATATGTATGAGCAAACACACGCGCACACACACACACACACACACACACACACACACACACACACACACACACACACACACACACACACACACACACACACACACACACACACAGACTTTTCCTTCATTTTGCTTCGAAGCCTCCTTCCATATGAGGGGGTCTTCTTGCTTCTTAGGGTTGAGGCTGTAAGGGGAGGTGTGTGTGTGTGTGTGTGTGTGTGTGTGTGTGTGTGTGTGTGTGTGTGTGTGTGTGTTTGTTAGGGACTCCAGTTGCAGGAGTTGTGCAATGTTTGGATCCTCAACTGGAAACCAATGTGAACTGACCTCCCTGCCCTCTCCCAACTTCTCTTCTCTTCTCTTCTCTTCTCTTCTCTTCTCTTCTCTCTGCAATTTAATTTGGTCAATTTCATTGCAGTTTCTTATACAATTCAGATTAGTTAAAGGTAAAACTATCAGAAACTCTCAGGTAGAGTACAGATGATAGACACTGATTACATTGAATTGGTTTGTTTGACCAATCAGCAAAGTATCACAAATATCAACCATGTTTGATGCAGGCATGTCTCACTTACGTAAATCATAGTTGTGGCTCTTCGGAAATATCAGGGCACCGAGCTTCTGACCTGCACTTGAACTAGTCTTGTCTGTAAATGGACGACTGCCCTTAGGTGTTCAGTGTGTTTTTCTTTTTCCCATCGATAACTGGCCAATAATGTCATATCCAAATAGTTCTGGGAGCTCCAGTAGAGTTTGTTGGCATTAAATGTTTTAGTACATCTAAAGGTACTTTCAGATAGCGAGCTGTTGCTGTCACCACCAAGGTCTCAACATCCTCAGGAACAGCAAATAATTACATTTTTTAAAGCCACATGACAGCCTTGGTTTGGTGAAGGAGTGACTGGGAAACCTTTTTAATGCTAACGCTGCCATTATAGGTCAATCTGTAACCAGTCTGGGCCTCATGTAGCACCTTTACTTCCTTCTGTACTGAAACGTGTCCAAATAACCCTCAAAGTGCCATAAAATCTATAAAGATGCATGACCTCCCACTAGGATGGAACCTGAACTTGGACTGCTTTTGCATTCGCTGCACTGATAAATTATCATTTTATATCTGAATGCTATCGACAGCGTGTCGGGAGGATGTTAGACGCCGCCATGAACTGAGATTGAACCCAAAGCGGCATGAGCAGGCAGCCGTTAAGGGGAGAAAAAAACTTTCAGCCTGTCTTTTAATTTCAATTATTTCTCTTCCTCTTCTCTTGCTGATTGTACTCTTAGTCACATTGAAGCTGCTGCTGTATAGTTTAATAACAATACAATTGAAGGAAACAGTCTAACAGAATATGGACAGAAACAAAAAAATTGAGCCAAATGGAGCCAAGTTATCTTTATCTGCACTTCTCATGAAAAGGACTGATTGTTGTGTGTGTGTGTGTGTCCATGTGTGTCCATGTGTGTGTGTTCCTTCAATAGGGGTTTTTTGGAAATGCTTTGGGAAAGTGCTGCGTGTGCGTTCATGGGTGTGGGCATACGTGAACTGTGTACGTGTACATATGGGCATGAACAGAGTGCGGCTGACTGGGGCAATCCCCTCCCCCCGCTCAAAAACACACACACACACACACACACACACACACACACACACACACACACACACGCAGAGGGCCGGGGGTGTTGGAGAGAGGCAGCAGTGACAGAGAGGAGAGCACTGACCCAGATAGTGTCTCTGTCCCACCCTCTCTCTCACGCGCACTGTAAAAAAAAAAATAAGCTCAGCAAGAGTTTTTATTTTCCAGCGAGTCTTTGTGTAATAATGGATTTAAATCAGCTGGTTATGTTTTTGATTATTCTAGAAATGTCTGTCAGAAAATAATAAAACATATCATTAACAACATCCCAGAGTCTAAGAGTATGTCTGCAGCAAACCTGTTAAAGGAGAATTCTGGCCAATTTTTAGCTGCAGCTACTCCGTGTTGCCTGCACCGATTCGGGTCGGGTTTTTTCAATTGAAAGTACACGCATATTTATAGCGATCAAGATTAACGTAAAAATTGGCCGGAATTCTCCTTTAACAGGTTTGCTGCAGACATACTCTTAGACTCTGGGATGTTGTTAATGATATGTTAACTTGCTTCAATCTGCACACCACTGAGCAGATTTGAGTTTGCTTGTATCCACTCGGGTCTTTGCATTGACTTTATATGCATTCAAGCCAGTTCTAAAACAAGCTTCGCAGTTGGTGTGAACACAACTTTAGAACTTTAGCTACTTCCCATCCTAGCTTTACTGTTAATTGTTGACACTCACACCGACCAGACGGCCGACCCTCGGCAGAAAAGGCAGTTGGACTGATCAGTCTCCCTGAGTTGGTCAAAAAAGTGCCTCGGAACACACCAAAGCGACGAGATGTAATACGTCTCCATAACAGCAGGCGGCGCTAATCTGTATTGTCGCCCAAAAATTAAAACCGGCAGCTGATTGGACGAACGTGTCACGTGGGTCTGGTTTCTCCAGAAATTCAAAGACAGACTGTCATGGCGGCTTGTTCAGAATACATTCTCATATTGTACTAAAATAGTTCACTGAAACATGTTTCTGAAAACATTTTAAGCGAGAAATAGGCCATGCAGTTGCTGAATCTGTCTTCATTTCAGATCGACAAAGGTCAGTTTAAAAGATTTTCGTCCGATTTTGAGAGACTCTAGTCACTCTCATTCCGCTCCCCGTTTCCGGGTTAACACTCTACCAATCAGATGGGTCATTTGAGTCCGACTGCCGGCAGTGGCCGTCCCGCCGATTATACATGTCAAATCGGCCAAAATGAAGGCCGACGGCCCCTCGGACGGACAAAGGCACAGAACACACCGAACAGACTCTAGTCACTGACCTCGCCAGACTGTCCAATGGCCGATTATCTGCTTGGTGTGTCTCGGGCTTAAGCAAAGTAAGTTCCCAGTGGGCTCATCTGATTATTGCCGTGAACTCTGGACAATGTCCGCAGAATCAGGTCTGGAAATGTTTAGTTTAGGCAAGGGGCTGCGCCTGTGTAGGCTTGCAGGATGCAGGACCTTGGTCACGTAGCTGGTTTGTGATTTGGTCATAAACCACAGAGTCTCTTGCCGTTCCTTTTAATTTGCCTGACAATTTCAGCGGTGGCCCATACCGACAGAAGATGCCGAGTCTCGTCGTCTCTCCAGTTAGACTTTTTCGTTTGCGTCTTTGTGTAAATCACCAGTCTTCTTTAACCTACGAATGCCAGCCGAATAATAGAAAAGTCATCAACATGCCCAATCACTCGCTGTGAATTCTCCCGACAATGAGCTGCTCTAATTCACACATGGGCTTGGACATTACACAGACTTTGTACACGGGAGCTGGCAGGGTAACGCCATCTTAATTCCTGGTCCAACTGATTTGGACATTTGCATTCTCACATACAGCTCCCCCGGATAATGTCTAGATATGATTAGGGTTGCAGTGCATGTGTGAAAGGGGCTTATGTTATTGTTAAGTCTATATCCATGATGGAAATTCCAGCGGATTTCACTCATTTAGGCCAGATATTCGTTACCTTGGGCTTTCTTTGTGTTGGCATTTTAAACTCCAGTGGATTTATGAGGACTATGGTTAACTGCTCCTCAGATTTCTGCAGGGTAAATTGATACAGCTAGCTAGACTATCTGTCCAATCTGTCCAACTATCAGTTTTCTGTTGCACGACTAAAACAACTTTTGAACGTACACGTTCCACCAAAACAAGTTCCTTCCTGAGGCTATTTTGCAGAGACGCCGTTGCTCCGTACGGTGCTTAGCACCGCCCAAGACAATTGTGATTGGTTTAAAGAAATGCCAATAAACCAGAGCACGTTTTTCTCCCATCCTGGAATGCTGTGTGGACTCGCCAGACCCTCCTCCACAGCACTGTCTGTCGTTTGACTCTCGAATCAGGTCATAGAAAGGTTTGCTCTTTCCTCCACTCTGCAGTGACAGTGAAAAGGTCCCATCTCTGTCTTTCTGTCTGTCTGTCTGTCTGTCTGTCTGTCTGTCCCTCTCTACCCCCATCCTGACTTCCTGTGGTAGGATCAGAGGCTGACAGGGTCACACCCACCCCACCCCACCCTTCTTATTCCTGGAACTCCACAGTGGGACCCCTCCTCCACACACACATGCAACATGCGCATATATGTTCACTCAGTCTATCACTATCTACCACACACACACACACACACACTCCCGGTCCCCTCACTGTGCTCCCCTTCAAGTCGGATTTGCAAAAGATTCTCAGTGTTTTCTTAATTCTGTTCGGAGCGGTAGAATGGGTGTGGTTTGTATGCTGAAGCACAGCTACAGAAAGTTCAAACGACTTAACATTTTAATTCAGTGTGTTTTTTTCTGTAATTTACTGCTTATGTGGCTCCGTCTGAACTCCACCTAGCTGGAGCTCCAGATTAGGTTTAAACAAGCGCTAAGGAATTATTTGCAAATCCTATTCGATCCAGGTCTGGCTACAGCACTTTACTCTCACAATCCAAAACCTTTTGAGCAGATTTATTTTGGACTCTGTAAACAAGAATTCACGGGTCACAATAGTGCTAAGACAAGTATGCAGAATTTAAGGCCTTTCGGTGTAGCTAAATATCACACACATTTGTTTTCAACTTTGAAATTATTGCTGCATATGAAAGCTAAGAATGGTGTGAGATAAGATAATTTGTATATGACATAAAATATTAAAAAGTCTATGAAATGTTTTTTTTTAATTGATCAAAAATCATTTTTTCCGAATATCAGACGCTCAAACCTCTGTAGATTTGAAAGGTGGCTATAAAAAGTTGGTAGTTTCCTTAAAGGAGTTTTGCTTTTCAGCTGTGCCGTCCGCAGACAAAAACAAGACCTAAAAATGTCAACAATGAAGCTTTCACAACTAAAAGGGATGCTTCGTATCATCTAACTGTCGAGCATCAAATGTGTTTAAATTCTATAATTTATTCGCAAAAATTCCCCCAACAGCTTTGGGATGAGAAAACATATGATCCAGAATGTGATTTGGCTGTGAGATAAAGCACCTCCTGAGTTTCCATCCTGTGACAGCCAATCATTGTTAACATTTACATTACATTTACATTGTTTGTTTTTCTGTTGGGTAAATGTACAACTTGATGAGACGGTTAGAAGAAGATGATGAGGGTGTCTGACTTCATTCAGGATCTGTTTGATTGTTGAAGGAGAGACATTTATATTTATGACACCTATCCACAGAACTGAATGTGCAGGTCCAACATGAAAGGCAGAGAAGAAGTGGCCAATCACAGAAGAGAACAGATGTTAACGAGGCCAGCAAAGGGGAACAGTTTGAAAACATCATGCTGGAACAAACCCCCTAAACCCCCCCAAAAAGAAGATAATGGACAAGAGAATGCACTAGAAGTACATGACTTTTGTTGGAACATATTTATTGAAGACCTTTCAGATTCCGGTTGTTTAATTACCATCTTTTCCACTCAGTCAGTTTTGCTCTGCACATCCTGTTCATTTTTGGAATCCAGACTTCTTGAACATATTTCACTAATGCAGTTATGATTCACATGTAGTTAAATGTGTAACAATGGAAAACCTAACTTACCCTCAGTGTTTAGCTTGCTGAAAAAAATGCTCAAACTCAATGGTAGCGGTGTTACATGGTCTGTTTGGCCTTTGACCGCCGTAATAAAGAGATATAAAGACCAATAGATAGAAAGTACAAGATGCTTAATATGTTTTAGGGAGGTTGTTTGATGTAATTTCAGAGCCTGGCTGTGTGTGGGTTGTTGGTTGGGGGGAAGGTGTGGCATCGAGCTGCGTTTACCTTTGTCTAGAGACACAGAGGGGGCTCTGTCCCATCACAATGGGACTGAGAGACCAGTGTGTGTCCTCTGTGTGTGTGTGTGTGTGTGTGTGTGTGTGTGTGTGTGTGAGAGAGGGGTGGTGCTTGCAGCCACACCCAGACTGATTGGCTGAGGCCACACCTCACTGTGGAATCCCCTGGAGCTGGGTGACATGCCAGCTTGCATTGCAACAGTCTCTGCCTGCAGTACCAGGCACAACACAATACACAAAATAAATGGATAAAAACACTTGTTAGTATCACTGTAGGAAAGTCCAGGGATTCTGTCATTTTTAGGCTGACATGGACTGTTTATCATGGCTTCTCTCGGCACTGGATTCAGGATGAAGAAAGAAATAAAATCAGCTCTGTAGCAATGTTTATTTCCTATTTTTGAAGTATACAGCACAGTAAGTACATTTACTCTAGAACTCTACTGAATACATTAACTAAACCTTTAATGTCTAAAAAACTATCAAACAGTTAACATGTCTATTCTTTTACTGTTAAAATGTCATCTTTTACAAAAGTTATTACTGAATGCTGAACTTTTATTTTCAAATGATTGTATTGCTACTTTTACAAGGTACTGTTCCTTAATATAACATTAAATTAAATTTCTAGAGGCATGTGGATCGCTAACACCCCTCATCTTTACAGATGGTAGATCTAGATATCTAGATATAGATTATATGGTAGATACTGTACATAGAACTATTTCCCCTGATAAGCAGTGGGTTGTACAGCAGGGTCGCTACTGCAGACAGGAAGTATAAAATAAGGGTGTGTAATTGAGCGTCTCTTGCACTGTGAGAAAGACGTGAAGTAATTTCACCATTACTTCCTGTGTGAAGCTTGCTCGCAAAGGATGACATGATCAGTACTAAGGCTACATTTACACTATTACGTTTTGGTTTAAAAACCGGGTATCTTTTGCTATGTTTACGTCTGCACTACTCTTGCGTTCCCGAGCCCCTAAAACGGAGACATTTGGAAACACTGCCGTCCCCGTTTTGGTTTGAAAACTGGAGTTGCTTTGAAGTCTGGACGGACGGTCCCTTTGGAAACGACGATTTCAATCTTAACGCTTAGGTAGGCTTACATACCTTTCAGTAACATTTCCACCTCGTCTGTCCAACCTAATAAATCCCTGATCTTACTTTTTCGCCAGTGTCGTTCTTTTTCCAAAATATTTTCCGTATTTTCACCTTTTACATCCATGATTTTGAACCGCAGACAATCTGCTTCCTGTTTACACCAGCATGCGCATGCCCAGTGTATGTTAATGGTCATATGATATGTATTGTCAGACGTGTTAATATGAACGAAGTTTAGTTCTGCTACTGGAGCTAAAACTCTTGTGTGGATGGAGATTCTTTATGTCTCAAACCGCCACTTGAAAATAAAAACGTAGTAGATGTAGCCATGCTGGATCGGTCAGTGTGACAGTCCTTTAGTGTGTACAGGTTCAATCACACAACTACGTTCATCGGGCGACCCAACAAGATGTTTCCGCTTGTGCTTAATCGTGTCAGGTTCACATTCCAGGCAAGTAGACGTAAAGAAATACAGCTCATTACATCACATACGTCATTTCAGCTCAAATGTGATGTGTGATGTGATGCAGATCTCACAAAATGAAATTTCTTTTCATAACCACAACTCTAAGAAATTCCCCTGAAACGTCGGCTGTAACCGCATTCGCATCAGCAACAGCCGAGTTTAAAGAGACAGAAAAAAATCAGAAGGGAAGTCATCTCTTTTACAACTTCCACTTGTGTAGATCAGCAGTGTTCAAAGTGGTGGGTCAGCAGAATCAGTCCGCATGTGCAGAAAAATATAGAAGATATCGAAATGTAGATTATATTTCATATTGCACACTTGCTTACTTACTGCTTTTGAAGAGGATATGGTTTGTAGACTAAAATTACAACACGATGAAAGTAATTCTGCAGCTTTATTCACGTTGATAGATAGACAGTTGAGGATAAAAATAAGTATTTTCTGAGAAAAGTATCGTTTGGGTATTGGCACAGAAACCCAGCTCTATATTGTCTGTATCAACATATTTCAAATGATAGCCGGTGCTACACTCACTTTATATTTAAGTCATGCTGGCATTCTTTGGAAACCTTCAAGTAGATGATTTACATCTTTAGAAAAAATCAAACATTTGATTGGTGCTAGTAATTCTCAGATAGAGTCGTAGTACATTTAGATGTCAGAGAAAGGAAGTGGACATAGAGAGAAAATGGAGACAGAAAAGAAGAGAAGAGGTGTGTGCATTACTAGTGTCTGTGTGTGTGTTGAGTCCCTCTGCCTCAGCACTCCCCACACCTCTCGCACTCCTTTTCTGTGTGTGTGTGTGTGTGTGTGTGTGTGTGTGTGTGTGTGTGTGTGTGTGTCTCGCTCGGCTTCCAGAAAAGGGTGTGTCCGCCTGCCTGAGCTGAAAGGGAGGGAGGGGTCAGTTCACTGCTACTCCTCCCTGCTCAGTCTGTGTCTCTGTTATTTCTCTTTCGTTCTCATTCCCTCACTGGCAGCCTCAGGATTAGGCCTTTGTCTCTCTGCCTCCTCTGTCTCTCTCTTTGCCTTTAATTTTCTATCTTTTTTAAACAGAATGTGGTTCTGTGTGTGTGTGTGTTTTTACCCCCCTCTTCTGGCAGATTTTTGAGAAGGGGTTTTCTTTAGCCAGCTTTTAGAGCAGAGGTAATGCTTGTAATCATGCTTTTTTCCCCTGCAAACTCGAGCATGCCATTTCCTGTCTTACTTCCTCTCCTACCTGTCTTCCTCCCCCTCTTCCTCCCCTCCTTGCCTCTTATCTGGTCTCCTCCTTTTTCAAATTTCTTGCTTCCTTCTTTTTCTCCCCCCACCTACTTTACTCCTCATTCCTTCTTCAAATCCTTTAGCAAATCCCCTCCTTTCACCCTCTCCTACTGGCCTGAAAGTTTGGGCTTTTTAATTTAATTTTTTTTTACATTGTTCTCACCCTTCCTTCCCCTGTTTTCTCTGCCATTCTCCCCACCCCCTTTTTTTCTCCTCAACTACCCCCCTTATCACCACCTCTCTTCCCCTTCTTCAGCCCCTTCCTGTCTTCCCCTACCTTCTACCCTTCTTCCTCTATTTGTCACAGATCCCTCTCACCTTCTGTCTCTTCTTCTCCTCCTCCTCAGTGCCAGTCGACTCCTAAGCAGAAGAAGAGTGCTGTCGGCGCCCTGAAGAAGCAGAGGAGCCCGGCCAAGCAGAGCGCCCTGACCCAACAACATCAACCGCCGCCATCGTCATCATCGCCACCGCAGCCGGCAGACCGGGAAGAGGAAGAGAAGGAGGAGGAGGAGCCGGTGACTAGGCCTCGGCCGCCGCAGGAGGAGGAAGAGGAGGAAGCAGGCGAAGAGGAGCGAGAGGAAGTGGCGACACATTCTGTGAAGGAGAAAGAGGAGGGCGAGACAGTCATGCCCTCTGTACAGATCAAACCAGAGCCGGAGGAGATGGAGTGCACGGTGAGGAGGGGGAGACAGGGTGGATGGAGGTGATTGGTTGATTGGTTAGAAGAGGGTGGAGGGTCTGTGGATGAACGGATAGATGAGATGAGAGTCTGGTGGGCGTGGGTAGGTGTGGCCGCCGCCCCGTGTCGCTCAGGTTCAGGCGTGTTTGATGACGCAGAGTTAACACTCCGGATTATAAACACAGACGCCGGAGCAGGATTTCATTATGTTTATACTTGGCAGCAATATTTACAAATGAGTCAGTGATTAACTAATTATATGTCAAATGATACTGCTCTCACTTCTCTTTAGTGTTCCGACTTAAAGGGGCGCTATGCAGTTTTGGAAATTTCTTCGCTGTTTTCTCGCTTTTTGCTCGGAGGTTTCTCTATAGAGCTCCCCCTACAGCTTCGGAATAGATATTTGGCAACACTGTGTAAAAACTCGCTCGGTCAGTCTGCCGTTTCCTCTTTCTCTGTTCCTCCGACAATACTTTCCTAGCGTTCTGCTTCTTTTTTGCCGGCTCAGCCATGACAATAGTGTAAAAAACTCCATCGCTACCAGCCGGTTCCTGGATGGGGGCGTGTATGTGTGCAGTGCCGTGAAGCAATTCGTTACATCGCGAGACCTGATATCACGCGATACTTCCTGACGCTCGCCGGCCAAAAGTTGCAAGGGTGGTTTTTCCGCTCACAGGCGCTAGGGGGAAGCGAGACGACCACTGTTCAACCCGAAAAAAAAAGTCATATAACCATTCCAATGACTCCGAAGCTGTTCAGTTAAGGCAAATTAAGCTAAAAAAAACTGCATAGTTCCCCTTTAAGGGAGTCCAGATTTGATCTTGATTATAAATCGGAGCAATGGCCTCCATTTCACACCGACTGGTCAGACAATCAGACAGACTAAAAACAAACCTCCAGGCTCAACGTATTTGGAAGAGAAAACAAATGCGAGAAGTAAAATTATTACCCAAACTGTCCAAAATCTTCCATCACAGTTGACATCCTGACTCCTGCTCACTGTTGACCCACTGTACTCGTTGTAGATGTGCACGCACAGGTTTGATGTGCACGGAGGGATTATTACCAACACTTCAGGTGCGCTCAATTTCAGTTTTAACTCCAAATGAAGTGGTTTAGATATTGTGGCTATTGGCTTGTTTACAACCTGTCTGATCATCTGATTTCTTGTGTTATCATAACTGATACGACGGACAAAACTACAACAACAAGGTGTATCAATTTTTTGATCACTAAGCATTGGATTCTAATTTAAAATCAAATGCACTGAGCTGGGATATACTCATTTTAGACATTGGTGTGAATAGATCAAGATGCTTTTATCTGACCAGGGTTTAAGTTGGGGTTTAGACCAAAGACAGCCCTTTGTTAAATAATATGCAAGGAGCTGTCTCGGTGGTCATGTGTTGTTTCAGGTAAACAGTTGAAAAACAGCGTTCACGTTACAAAATAATCTACAAGCAATGTGTAATTATGCTGGGTGATGTTGCTTTGCATTGTGGCAAAAGTTGCGCCGGGATTCATGTTTTTTTGGCAGAACCCCAGATTCAGATGATCAAACAAACTGAAATGTAATCAGTTGTTTTACACCTTTTCTGTTCTCCAAATTTAATGGAAATTGATTTTTGAAAATCCTGTTGACAGAGTGACAAACAGAGCAAAGGCGCTCTTCAAAACCTTATTAAAAACACACAAGGAGCTTCGGCATTTTGACTTTGAATAGATTTGACAGCCTGCTCTGAAATATTGAAAACATTGAATTTCTGCAGCGCTACTGGAAGTTGAAAAGATGCCTCTAACTGTCATTTTGTGAAATTGGACACTATATATGAGTGAAATCAACTCAAAACAGTTTCTCAACTGTTCTTCATGAACATTACTCAAGTCCGTCTGTCATACTGTCATATTATAAAAAGAAAAGATGTCCTCAAAGCCGGGCGATTTGTGATGATTCATCCCATTGACAAAACAGTGATATATCACAACATGCTAATTACACAACTTTTCTTCTTCTTCTTCTGCTGCGGTTGCGTTTTTCTAACAAATAAGAATCATAAAATACATCACTTCCTGTGCTGAGATTTTTTTCTCAGGAAAGGATGACTTTGCATCGAGATTTCATATCCGAAAGAAAAGCTTTCATTTAATTGGTCAATTCTTTTTTCTCATTAACTAATCAATGGTTTATATAATCTATAAAATGTCAGAAAATAATAATAAAAAAAACCTGCCTTTTCCAGAGGCCAGGATGATGTCTTCAAATAGCTTTGTTAGTCTGTTAGTTGATTTCCAAGAGAGGAAAGGTGCAAATGGAGCAGATTTGAGATGCTAAAACAAGACAATGTTTGGAATCTCTGCTTGATAAATGATTTTCATGATTGCATAAGGGATCATGCAACAGGCCTTTGACAGTAGGTTCAGCAGTTCCCAGAGCAGGGGGAAATCTCTGGAAAGGGAAAGTGAATGAGAAACACCCGCATTGTCCTCAGTAACTGCTGCTGCTGGAGAGCCTTTGAGCAAAGCATCAAATCCCCTATAACTCAGGACCTCCAGTAGCAGTGAATATATGAATGGAACTGTGTAAATGTGAAGACAGGCAGCTCTGAGAAGAAAGCTTGTGTACTCTCTGGATATTTAAAGATCATGATGAGTGTTTCTGCTCTGTCGACGTGACGTCTGGAAAGTGAGGGAGAAGGAAGCGCAGGTTGTCCCGATGGTGGCTGGGAACAATTGATGGATGGTTGAAAAAAGACGTAGAAAGTCATGAAACACACAGAACAAACAGACACCTAATTGCTCTCACGGCGTGTTGACATTTGCGGTTCTGCATTTCGAGCAGCAAAGTTGACCTCTTGTTTGTTTTAATCCTGAGTGACTTTCAGGGAGAGCATCAGTAGAACGAGCTCCATTAAAAGAATAGTGAGGAGGTCAGAGGTCAGAGGTCACAGCAGCCGCAGAGCTCCCTGACAACAGACTGTGTGAATCATTTTTAAGGAGAAAACCTCCCAAAAAGAAACCCTTGCAAGGGTTACCTTTCATGTCCCCTTAATGCCCCAGCGGTTTCATTCCTCAGAATCAAACTTTTTCAGCCCGACTGTCTGCTAATAAATTAAGCTAATTTGGAGCGCAGAGCTGACTCTTTTACCTTCTGATTTCTTCTTCTGAGTGTGCAGTCCACGTCTTTAAATCATAGGCAGAAAATGTGATTTAGCGGCGGCAAAATAACATAACCACTTCAGAGCAAAAGAAGTTATTAAGTTCCCACTGCTATATCTACCTATTGCCTCTGCTGTATATGTTTGTCATATCTTTGTTGGTTAGTTTCAGTCTGTGTTTTGCATATGTTGTCATGATTTGACATAGAAATCTTCAGCATTTGCAGCTGCATTTTGGACACTGTTTTAGTTGGCTCATGTTACTTTGATAACTGAAAGCGTGAAAGAGTACCCAACAATTCCCAGATCTCTTTCATTAAATTACGTTGCATTTATTTGGCAGACACTTTTTTCCACAGCAACTTACAGAAAGTGCACTTTACCACATAAATACATAATTGAAGAATGTGTCTTTATCCTGTAGGGTTTACAATAATGACTGATGTAAACAAACATTAAACAGCAGCAGATAACATTCATAACTAAATGTAGTTGTTGTTTGGGTTTGTCCTAAATTAAGAGCCCTGCCAATCATTTTGATAATGATAGGATAGTTCCAGTCTGTTGAGTTTTGTTTCCACCTTATAACTCTTTGTCTACATTTTAATTATACATTTTGGAATTTAAATTATTTATCATTAGGTATAACCATTATTTGGTCCACCTCTTGTCTTCCAAAGGACCACAATATGTTCTTCAAAATATATGTAGTGATGCATGGTTACCTGGCCAGGCTCATGGCTATTAGAAAAGACAAACTTACTTGTATTGGCTTATTTTTAGTGTTTGTCTGCTGGCTGGTTTTAATTGTGATTAGGGATACTATGATTATTGGTGGCTAGACTTTCTGAATGCTGATTAAATATAATCATGAGTAATGAAAACTTTGGGAGCCCTGGATGAGCTGGCAGGTTGGCAGCACAGACATGCTGCTTCACCTATGTCTAACTTTAGTTGCGCTGCGTTTTAATCGGAAACAGATGAGAGTATAGAATAAAGGGCGTGAGCTGTAATCATAAGGTGAGGCCTGTAAGAGTTACAGGCACGCTATAGCAGCCATTAACCCAGCCTGAGGAAGGAGGGAAGGGTGTTGTCAGCTGGATGGGTGGAGGATGAGAGAGGAATGAAGAGAGGAAGCATAAAAGCAGAGAGGATAGAGAGAAAAAGAGAGGAAAGAGAGGATAGAGAGAAAAATAAACAATTTGGCGGTGAGGAGATAGATGAGGAAAGAGGGCAGATGGAGAGAGGAGAGTTTAGAGGGAAGGTGGAGAAAGAGGTGGAGAGGGCGTGGACAGTCAGATAAGAAAAAGGCTGCGCTGCAGGATTATGACTGCCATCCATTTTGTCCTCCTCTGTGTTGCTTTCAATATTGTTTTTTTGTTATCCATAATGTTGTCCTAGTTGGCTTTGTACAGCCAGCTGTAAGGAGATGCAAACTGAGGCTACCATTGGTTTTCATTAGGAAAGCTAACAGTGCAAACAGGCCTTCTTAGTGAAACTGAAAGGCAAATGGAGTGTTTTTGTCTGTGGCCACACGATCAATTGAAATGTTTTTTTTGGGAGTTTTGGCTTGGCAATGAGAACACACACATCAAAAACATTAGATTAATTCCTCCTCTGCTCCATGCTTACGCTTTAGCATACACTTTATAGAGGGGACACATTTAAAATAGTTTCTTTTATTTGTATATTTAAATTGCAAGTGATTTTAGTGTATGCCCTGTAGATTCATAACAATATATAATTAATCCAATATATTCAACCAAGTCTGGAACTATTTCAGGTGAATACTTTAGGTATATTTATCCACCTGAGCAGAACATTTCTTTACATCCACTTAGCTGCTGACGGAAACAAAGCCTCTCCTCTATACAAGCAGTAAATCCACATGGCTAATTATTAATGGACATCAATGACATCATTGGACCTTGATGATGTCTGCGTTCTTCATTCTTTCCGTGTCCAACTGAACAATATACTGTAGTTGTATAGCCCTGCTGTAAGTTTTGTGCAGTCATATTCACCTGGTCTTAGCTGTGAACAGCCCCTTTTGCATATTCAGTGTACAGAGTCATAACCCCTCCACTGCCAACCCTTGGTCACATAACAACAGGCATACTTTTTTTTTGGATTGCAAATTAGTTGTATAAAACAATGGAGCAGATGGAAGTGTTTCTGATAGTTACATACATAAGACTTCACACAATCACCACAAATGACCAAAACAGCTCAATACAATAGGTAAGATCATGTTTTTTTTCACAAATTCCAGCACACTTCTAAAACTTATTTTTTACAAGATGTTTATTTACCAGTTATTTAAAAAAAAATACAATCATGAAATACATTATACTTAGATATTAATGTAGCTGAACCTGTGCTAAATACAAAAAAAGTCATTACTTAATGACTAATGAAAAAAAATAATAAAAAAATACTGCTTACATTTGTTCAAATTGACATCAATATCAGAGCATGCCAAACTCATCTGTGTGTCTGAAAATACCCTCAGACCCAAGAAGGCTACACATTTACACACTTTATATGCTCCATTTTGTGTCTCTAAACTGTTCTGAATATACTGTTAGTTTGTCATTTCATTAAAATACTGTATCTAAAAAGCCCTTTGAATTCCAACAATTTGAGTTGAAAGAAACATTGCACAAAGAAACAGATTCATATGCTGCTTTGAAGGTTATTGTTCATGTTACATCATCTCAGTTGATCATTTATTCTGCTCAGCAGAAGAACTGACGAGTGTGAAGGAAGTGGTGGGTGCAGAGACTGACCTATAACTCGACCACACAGGAGCCAAACACCTGCTGCTAAACTCCTGATTGGCTGAATTTAAAACATCTTATATTTCAGAGAAAAAGCAGATTTATGTCAATGTGTTCTCATGAGGCTGTGAGGGGTTGGGGAGATGGGGGAGGGTCTGGTAGAGCCCCATATGTGTGTGTGTGTGTGTGTGTGTGTGTGTGTGTGTGTGTGTGTTGTGTAGTGGCATGGTGTGGTGTGGTTTGGGTTAAAAGGGTGGGGGCTGGGTGGAGTACTATTGCGTAAGGAATCATTAAGCAGAGGGTGTGTGTGTGTGTGTGTGTGTGTGTGTGTGTGTGTGTGTGTGTGTGTGTGTTGACCACACCTCTGTGTCTGCCTCGTACAGAGGGGAGTGGAGTTTCCTGTTAAAAGATAAAGTCTCTAGGAAGTGGGTCCTCCATTGGGAGCCAAAAACTCACTCACATCCTACTTAATGTGATGTCTGTTGTTTTAACTCAAATTCATTATTATGACTTTTATTTTCTGATTCGTTTGTACTGTTAACACACGATGACAAAAGGAAATATGTAAAACTCACTTACATAAACCTCAAAAATATAAATCTCATCTACTGTTTCATCATAATGATGATGATGATGATTCACTTTCTTAGCTAATTTGACAATACTAAAACACGTAATTACTCAGTTTATGATTTTCCCTCAACCTCTAAAGGCTGGAGGATGGGTGGAGCAATAATTCATATTTCTCTGCAACCTTGATATGTGAAATATTGAATCATCATTTTTGATTGTTCAATGGTCTTAAAAAGAATTTCAGAGACATCCTGAAATAGATATATGCAGCAGCTCCTGACGTTAACATGCGAACGCAATTAGCATCACAACTTCTAGAAAGTTCATAAAAAATTATACAGTGTTAAAAATTGTTACTTCTCGTGGACCTTTTTGTGTGTGTGTGTGTGTGTGTGTGTGTGTGTGTGTGTGTGTGTGTGTTTCATTTGCGGTTTTGAGGTTTCTTTTGTCTATTTCTATGATTTCAACACAGATTTGTTGATCACAATGTAGCATTAAGCAGGGTGGTTACCCTGGACGCATAGATAGTGAGTTTAGTTTAGTCTTGATTTACACACACACACACACACACACACACACACACACACACACACACACACACACACACACACACACACCTTATCTCTCTTTCTCCCATCATCGTTCTTTTACTTTTTTTCCAACTCTCCTCCCTCACTCTCTCTCTCTCTCTCTCTCTCTCTCTCTTTCACTCTCTCTCGCCCTAATAGGATATGTCAAGGGAGGCTCTGCTTCCGCTCGCTCTGTCACCATGGCAACCGCGGCTCTGGCGGGAGTTGCCGAAAAGGCTGTGTAGCCTGACCCCTCCCCTCTCCCTCCTCACTCCTCCTCTTCCTCCTCCACCTTTCCAAACCAGCCTGCCCCTCTCTCTCTCTCTCTCTCTCTCTCTCTCGCTCTCTCTCTCTCTCTCTCACTCTCTCTCTACTCTCTCTCTCTCTCTCTCACTCTCTCTCTACTCTCTCCCTGCCCCCTTCTCTGTCTCTCTTTCTAACACGCTGCTTCAGCCAAAGGCGAACACACACACACACACACACACACACACACACACACACACACACACACACACACACACACACACACACACACTGAATACCTATACCACAATGAATAGCCCTGTAATCTCTCTCTCTCTTTCTCTCTCTATCTCTCTCTCTCTCACTCACTCACTCACTCACTCACTCACTCACTCACTCACTCTCTCACTCTCACTCTCTCTTATATACACACAAATACACACAAACAAACACACAATGAGGCCCTCTGTGCATGTGTGTGTATGTGTGTGTGTATGTGTGTCACTGATAAATGCACGTAAACAAGTCAGTTGTCCTCCAGCAAACACGAGCACTCATGCACAAAGACAGGCCACAACACATACACAGTCACATATATGTACACACACTCTATTACTCTCCGTGTGTTTGTGTGTGTGAGTGAGAGAGCATGAGACATGAGAGGTTAGAGGCCTATATGCTGTGCTTTTGCCAGGAGGGCTTTGCTAGCATGAGTGTAAGTGTGTGTATGTGTGTGTGTGTGTGTGTGTGTGTGTGTGTGTGTGTGTGTGTGTGTGTGTGTGTGTGTGCACGCCTTTACTTGGGCGTGGAATTGTGTGTTTATGGTTGAGCATTAAATCCTTTCCAAAGACACACATTCACAATTTTGGGAGAGAGAGAGAGAGAGAGAGAGAGAGAGAGAGAGAGAGAGAGAGAGAGAGAGAGAGAGAGAGAGAGAGAGAGAGAGAGAGATGTTGTGGGGGTTGGGGGGCAGTGCAGATATTGGACTGATGCAGCTCCCTCTGCTGGTGCAGAATAATGATGTCATTGTTGGCAGCCCACTTCCTCCCAGAGTTGAGCTTCCATAAAAGTATGCAAATAAAGTAAAAAATAAATAAATAAATAAATAAAAAAAGAGTTGAGCTTCCAGGAAGTAAAAAACAGTTGCTCTGATTGGGACAGGTCTTTTTATTGATACAGTGGATGCAGAAGCTTCTCCTGCTTGTTGAGAGCTGTAGCTTAAAGCCGCCAGTATACTTCATCAGAAGTGTTCGTTGGCTGGTCGCATAGCTTCCGGCACCCATCCACGACAATCCATCATTCACAATCCCTTCATGCTGTGATTGGCCAAGGCATGCAAAGCAAAGGTTTAAACTTCTTTCTTGTGCACAACATAACTATTGGCGACACTCAATGAGGTGATGACATCATGGCAGAAAAAGAGGCATTGGTGACATCTTAGGCTGTGGTCGAATATTCAAAAACATTACGTCCTAAGCACTTTTTCCTTGACCTCCCTGGAAAATATCACAAGGTCAAGGAAAGATGTGAAGGAGAATTCATAAGGACTTAGGAAAAGACCACCGCAGTGCTCAGACAATCCAGCCGCTCTTACACTCGGCTATGTAATTATGTACGTATTATGGCGGCGGATATTGACGCGGGTCTGCTGTGGTGAAACTATAATGTTCTAAAGATGCTTTACTAAAAGCATTTTAGATACTTTGCCCTGTGCATTCTCACCGTGTTGTTTCATTCAGGCTATATAAAATATTACTTCATTACTGAGGTTGGAATTGAAATAAAAAAAGGAATATAACCTACCAGTCACAGAAGTGAAAGGATATAGTCACATTGAGAATAGTTGCTCACACTTGTGTCCACTCATATTTATCCACATGAATCCCAATTAGTATGATTGTATGAAAACAATTGTAAAATGTATGCAAGATTGGCACATTGCTTGTTTTTGTGAACGGCTTCCTGTTAACAAGTCATTTAGCCTGTTCAGCTCTAACATTAGGATGTTAATAAACCAAGTGAAAAATCTGCCAGTGTGGTGAGATTAATTCACCTGGTTCCAACACAAACAGACTGTTTCCTGAGATAGGCTGAGGTGCCACGGGTGCCGACGTTGTCTGTAACAAACATTACTGGTGTTGAAAGTTTCACTGCCAGGATGATTGAGACAAGGTTATAAAGGTTATAATAATAATAATAATAATAATAATAATATAATAGGTTATAATAGGTTATAAAAGTGATGATTTCGAAATAATGGATGGGTCAACAGCCTCTTCTCAACGGTGGGTTTTGTTTTTTTTAACCCTCAACACTATCCATCAGGAGGGAGTTTCCTTTCAGAAGCACAACAGTTGCCTTCAAATCTTTATTAGAACACCAGTGAATTGCTTGGTTATCAAGCCAAGGCTTTCCTCACTGAAAAGCTTGTTTTTTGGACGTTGAATGTGCTTCTTGTCAGTGATAATGTTTTATTCACAGAGCACTGAGAACCTGCCTTTAGTGTGTGACATTAAATCTGAAAAGGGAGGAAAAGAAACTGTTTGTAGCACTTTGTTAGCGACCTGAAAGGATTGCACGCTTCAATTACTGGAGACTTTGAAGAGATGTTCTTCAGGAATTGTTACATTGTTGATGAGGGATTCTGGGGCGTCAACTGAGGACAGGAATGAGCTTTGTCAACTTGATCGACCTGTGCACTGTATTGAGGTTATATTCTTCCATCACGTCAGTTATGGTGACATTTTATTAAATATCTTAATTGAAGCAACACAATGAGTGGAGACGCTGCTACACAGACTTTGGCAAGTGTATGAGTTTATGGGGCGTTGCAACACATACAGGTTTAGCCAAGTTACTAAACTACTTATTTGGAAGTGAAAACAAAGGTGAACAGTAATAATATCCATATTTGATTGTCGCAGAGTTGTCTCCCCAGTAAATCTTTTTTACTAAAACATGTTCAAAGTCGTCATTAATGATGGCCAAAACTATAAATATAAAGCCCAGGTTGTTGACAGACTTTTTTGTTTGTCCTAAAGCGAAGTGGTCATTTCACAGCTAAAATCAGAAAATGTAAGAGGGACAAGTGACTTTTTTTTCTTTTCTTACTTAGCTCCAGCTCTAACTAGAAAGGGTCTACATCCTGGTCTTTCTTCTTAGGCCTTTGTAACTGACAATGTGTTTGTCTTACAACCAGGTCAGACTATAGATCAGGGGTCTTAACAGTGTCAACAGGAAGAATATTTGGCGTTCTTTTGTAATTTTGTTGCAATATTACTGCATGAAGCACCTAGACAAGCTCACGTAATACTAATGCCACTCCTAATTGATTCTTTATTAAAAACAACAGTTTAATAAAGGCCTACTTATTATGGTAGCATAAAACAAGGTGCATAAACTCTTAACCACAATGCTGACATGCTTGGGGGAAACTGAAGTTGCAGTGTACTAATGTATGTGCAATGAGCTACGCAGCTGTAATTAAAACTCAAGTAGAGTTTGTTTTAAGCTTGCAAAGTTACTAAGCACCCAGGAAATCAACACTGGCAACTCACTGCCTATGAGAGTCAGCGAGCTGCGCTGGGATCAGCCTGCTAACAGGTGGGTTAATCAGAGAGAGAGATAGAGAGGAAAGACTGCAGGATGGGGGCAGTTGGGGTTGCCTTGGGTGGGTCAGGCTGTAAGGGGTGGAGCTGTGTGTGTGGGGCGGGGCTGCATGCTTCTTGGTTAATATCTCCCCCAGCTGTTGTTTTTGCTCTCTGTCTTTATTATATCGTCCATATCTGCCTTCACACTCCTGCTCCTCAGGCACACACGCAGGCACACACATACACGCACACACGCACGCACACACACACACACACACACACACACACACACACACACACACACACACACACGCACACACAAGATTAGGCACAGACACGCATGGACACACAAGTAGTGTTGATCACAGATGACATTGACACATTTAACACTCCTAGCAAATAATACACAAGGTGTCTCTCTTCATCTCTCTAAAATCTCCTGATCCTTTTCTTCTCTTTACCTCCCACTGTATCCCTCACTTTTTCCATCCACCCTTCCCCATATAACCGATTCAGTCACAGTATTGTTTGTGTCACCTGTGGACCTATTGATTCCTGTCTGTAGAAAAAACGGTGACACGGACTGAAAGCCTATTAGACTTCAGTGTAATGCAGTGTTTCTTTTTAAAGATGGTATTCTCCACCAAAGGCCAGTGTAGGTGCAGCAAGGGCAGTGTTACAAGGCTGTTACTGGCGCCATCTGGGCAGTAACCTTTGGCCCTTTTCCACCAAATAATTAGGAACTAAAAGTTGTTTTGCATGTACCTGTTTGCATTCCCATGGTATCTGAAAAACTGTGAAGATTAGGAGTATTTGACTGATGGATGGATTAAAAGGGGAATTCTAATTTTGACTGTGTGATGTTTGAATGAATGGGAAGGAGACACGCAAAGGTAGAAAGGCTATGAGTAAAAGAGAGAATCTGCTGAGTGATTTTTGTAATCTTGATAGTGCCTCTTTGCATTCTGAATGATGCTGTGTATGTAGCAGCGATCAAAGCTTAAGTTCGAGCAGTAATTGAAGTTCAGCACTGCAGACTCCACCTAATAGTTCCTGGGCCATTAGACATGAGTCCAACCTAAGGAGGAGGGACTACAGCCCATAAACTGAAACTAAATTGGGTTGTTGTGGTTTGTACAGATAAAGTAATGAGTAATCTATTGTATCAACTGTTTGTGGAAACATGTAACCTGTTTGACAAAGGTGTGTTGATTAATACTTCAATGCTACTATATTTAGCATTACCTGTTAACCCTGTGTTAAACTGGCACAGGCACACAACAAAGAACCCAAACACTCGGTGACGCAGTGACTCATGTCAGTTTGTGTCTGCTGTTATTCTGATACGACTAAATTTGGAGAAAACAGGACGGATACAATAAAAGCTGCTCCTCTCTCTTATGACATTATGAATGCTCCAGCTCCACTGGCACTCACATGCTCTGGATATTGTGCCATAATAATACACACTGTAAAATGTAAATAGCCCTCTGGGGGCCACATAAGGTTACTGATAACAGAGCTGCTTTGCTTCCATAAATCACTCATTAATCTATTCGTAGACTCGCAATGCCGGACCTATCTCCACAGCGCTGCGGAATCTATATGAGACTGAGTGTGAGTACAACACGATAAAAGTCCTCTAGACATATTACATATCCATCTTTTTCTCTGCCCGGCTTTCTCACCACTGCAGTCACAGCTGCTACCCGCTTCCATTCATGTTAGAGATCACATGAATTAATTGCAAGGCGAAGACTGGGTGACCCATTTTATGGTGGAGCAGTTGAACTGAGAAGTGCAGGCGGGAGAACGGAGCTCCACTGCAACACGTCTAGCTCAGGGAGGTTTTTTTTCTTCATGTTGCATTCAGACACGTTGAGTTTATTGTTTTAGGGTACCCTGGCAGATTGTTGTGATTGTCTCAGAGACAGTTATTTTATGACCCTTTTGTCTGAACCACAAAAAAATGCAAATTTTACTTTACTAGGGCAAGTGAAAGGTAAGGATATACTTTCAAGTAAAGTTCAGTTTCTTGCCTTTGTGTGGAAACGGAGACAACACAGAGACAGAGGGTCTTTGTGTTGAGATTGGTGAGGATTGGTGGGTCTTTTTTTATAGAGAAAGGGCATTGTCTTTTGATCTAAGCTAATCACAAAGTATGCTTTGGTCAATCCTACTATTAAAATCACATGAAAGTGTAACATTACAGTATAATCATCTAACTATAGTATGAACTGTCAAGACCTCCACTATGAGCTATACATCCTGCTTTTTCAAGCGTATCACTCATATATACTTATATCAGAAAGTGTCTCTCTTTTCATCATGTTTTTCTTCCATATTCTTTCTCTCAGATCACAGAGCTCCAGAGTCCAGTGAGGTTTTTCATTTTTTCTCCTCTCAGCCTCTTCTTTTGGGGATTTTGCAAAGAGTTGTGGGTTTAATCTGAGCAACCGTGAAAAGAGGAAACGAGGAGAGGAGAGGGAAAAAAAAACAGAAGAGAATGGAGAAATACGAGAGGGAGTGGGTGGAAATGAAGCCAACGAGGGATGAGAGGCTGAGGTGGGAAGAACATAGGGTGTGGTTGCTGCAACGACTGGAGAGATGATGGAGGGGGAGGCGGGGGTGTGGGAGAGAAAGGTGAAAGGGGTGTGGTCGTGAGAGTGCGAGAGAGAGAGAGTGAGAGAAAAAAAATTATAGAGAGGAGAAGAAGGAGGTGGGGGTGAAGTGATGGAAAGATGAACCGACTGGGAGGGAAAGGGAAGGGAGTTGGTGGTGGGTGGGGAACGAGTGGAAAACATGGAGTCAGCTGATAGCTCCCAGTTTCCATGGCAACTCTAGGCCTTTCCCACCCACTCTCTCTCTCACTCTCGTCTCCTTCTCTTTTCTCTGCCTCATCCATTCCCTCACTTCTTTCACACTTCATTTTCTTTTTGTGTGTGTGACTGTCTCTATAATCACGTTACGGCCCCGCTTCCTTTGGCTTGCTAATCCTCCATTTTTCTGTCCTCCCTCATCTCCTCTCGCTAACTTTCCTTTCCTTTTCTTTCCAATTTGCCGGTTATCGAGCTCCTGAAATTCTTCCTTAGCCTCAGCCTCAGCCTCAGCCAAGTTTGGTGCAGGTTATATCTCTGTATTTTGTTAGGTGTTGTCAAAGATGAGTTAAAACAGAGATGTAATGTGTTATGTTAGTTGACGTTAGTTGAGATAGTTGACTGCAGGATGGTGTTTACCAACCTAATAGTATTTGCGCCTTGGTCCACCGTCACACAGCCCTGCCTCCAGCCGAACTGTGCGACCCGATAAAGGGCGTAGCGGAGTCCCCACCCTCTCCTCCTCACCCAGAGCCGAGCTATGCTCAGCTGAACTGGACGGAGGCCAACTCCTGGACTGGAGGGTCGATGCTGCTCCCTCACTCACTCCATTTCTCCTGTCTCTCTTTCACTTGTCCCCTTTTTTTACTCTCTCTCTTAATCAGTACCAGTCTCTCTCTATACCCGTCCAGCCCTTCTCTCTCTGTAACTCTCTTTCCCCTCCACCTCCCCCCAGAGTCCCACACAGCAACCATTGTTTCCTGCGCTCTCGAGCTAAATGGCAGCTGAGCCCTGGGTGGCTGTAGAGGCGAGTGGGGTGCTCCCTTCCTCCCAGGATGCCGAGAAAACTAGGGCGTGATATGAGAAAGCCTGATGCAAGTTAAATCAACGTATCGATCGAGGATAGAGCAGTTCCTCAAAGCAAACTCAAACCTAGTCAGTGTTAACAGATTGAGAAATGAGTTCAGAGATCTTCAGTTTAAAGATATACAGCGTGTGGTTGAGCTGGTCTCAAAAATATTTTTTCCTCACTGGACATTCTCAAAGTTTTCTTTTAATGATATCCTTTCCCTGGCCGTTAGCAGCACATAACGCAGAACTGGATGCTCTCTGAACGTTTTATACCAAAATGCATCAAAATGGGAGTTGTAGTTAACTTAGCTTTTTGAGTTGTTTTTTTTATACACACAGGCTTGTACCTTCTATCTAAAGAACCAGATATTTCCTAAAGCTGATGGTACTGATGGTTGAACCAAGTTTCTAGTCAATCCAGGGGTCAACACTGTCTGTGTAGAAAATGAATGGGACTTTACTTCTGGAACCCTGGGCATCTGAAATAACGTTCTCCTACTATATAATTTATATGAATACGTGTTAGCATTACGTCCATTGTGACTGGGTATCAGGCAGAGGCAGACGTTTTCAAAAACCTTTGCTGCCGTGTTTCCCTTGTCGGTGCGTCTCCATCTAAATTAGATAAAAATAATGAAAAAAATTCTGTTTTGTTGTGTGGGCTGCTGGCTTTTCAAACAATAAAGCATGTGTCAGCATTTTTTGGCATGCTTCACTTAGCTGTGATTACATCAGTCTGATTGATAGGCCTAAATCGGTCCAATTAATATATCAGTTTACCAATGAAATTAGTCCTATGTTTTCATTTAGAAAGAGAAAGTCTGATTGAGTTGGTGAGGTTATGAGTTGACTCAGCAAAGTGTAGGAGTCAGTATGTAAAAAGTTGGAATAAGGAGTTACCAACCAGTTGATTGATCAGCAGGGGTTATTATAATGATGTAAATGCTCTTTTCGGGGCTTTAGGGGAAATATATATTTGTTAGGTTGATGAAACTGATATTTTGTGTATTTCAATGACCATTTTCATGACAGGAAAGAAAATGACAAACATTCAAATGCCATCCTAAGTACAATCAGCTTTCTAAACATCTCTAATTTTCCTCTACTTACTCTAGCAGGCAGATGTAGGTGACGACTGCTCACAGCCAACAGACCTGAAGGTGAAGACGGAGCCAGTTTGCAAGACAGAGCCCTCTTCGCCCCAGCCGTGCCGCGCCGAGGACCAGACCGAACCCGTTGACCTGTCGCTCAACAAGCCCCGCTCCTCTACGCTCCCTGCTTCTACAACAAGCATCACAGTCAACCCTGCACCCAGCGGTGCCATGACCCAACCCCACCTCTCAGCTACACCTGTCTCCACTTCAGTACAGTCGATAGGCTCCATGGTAACTACAACTTCCCACCTCCTCCACTGTTACATTGAAGCTGTTGAACAGTGTACACAGGAGACTAATCATATTACCCGCTCCTCTTGCCCCTCTAGGTCCTCTCTCCAGGCTCCATCTTGGCCACTCAGGGGGCCGGGGGCCAGCAGATCCTCCACGTCATCCATACAATCCCCTCGGTCACCATGCCCAGCAAAGTGGGCCAGCTCCAGACCATCCCTGTGGTGGTGCAGTCGCTGCCTGTTGTCTACACCACCATGTCTACTGACGGCGTCGCCACAGCAGCCATTACAGTGCCGCTCATAGGCAGCGATGGGCGCTCAGAAGGATCTGGTGAGTGGTACAATGAAAACATCCAGTAAGATACCATAATGGACAACAGTGGTATTACTTAATACTACTGCACTGTGTCAGAGGATTTTACTCATATTACCTAATATAACCATGCTGACAGTGAGTGGTCTGTCAAAACAGCCGCCTCCATTATTTTCTATATAAATAACACAAGCAGAGAGTCATTTACTGTGACGAAAAAGGCCACTGTCTCAAACTTTCTCTCTCGATTGGCCACTTTACCTTAACATCTTTTCTTGTCAAGTGATGACACATCTTCCTCCGTGACCCGCAGTTCCAGCTATTTAAAGATGGTTAATAGAAAATACATCTTTCAGCGAGGCAGAGCTGGAGAGGTTAACTCTTCAGGAAAACAATCATCAGAAACAACGTAAACGAGTTGTGCATCCAGGACATACCTTCAGCCTTCTTTTATATGTAATATATTATGTGTGTCCTTGATGTGCTGGATATTGGTGCCTCCATTATGACATCTGACAGATGTACATCAAGTGATTTGCTTCCGCTGCTACTATTGATGCTACTACTACTACAATTACTACGAGTGCTAGTAATTAAAAACTGCTGATTCCTTAAGTACTTCTGTGTTGCTGCCTCAGTTTACCATTTAGGCAAATATGACCACTGAAAACCATAGCATCAGACACCGGGTAGGAAAGTGTTCCAATGAAACACAATTGAAGAGAATATTTTTTCCTTTTATGTCACTCGTATTCATATTGAAACAGGATGTTGGGAAGGAACATTGCACAGGGAGTCATTTAACATTCTGCAAAGCAAGGAAAAGGAGGCAATTTGAGATAGTTGTTAGATTACTACACCTCACCTCTCTTTCATTTCATTCTTTCGTCTATCTATGGTTCTGTCACTCTTGTCATTTACTGGGAGCTTGCGCTCTCAGAGGAGTACAGTGTGTCTCTCGAGGCAGGTGGTGTGTATTTGTGGTTTGCGATATGTGAGACTTGTCGTCTTTGTCATTCTGGAAGATCCCCATATGTGCCAGATGATTCCTATTCCCACCTAAATGAGGTAACTTGTGGAAATCTTACATATGTTGTAGAAAAATGTTCCTGGCTATCTAATAATCTGTCATTTTCTAACTTGTACCTGAGTTTTTACTCTGACAAGTTTTGGTTCTCAAATGTCCAGACCTTTCTCTGACACATAAACCAGTGTGTGAAAAGGTGATCAATACTGAAGAACCAGTGAGAAAGAAGGGGTGTCATGCTGCCATCATGTCAGCCACTCAATCAGGAGCGGCTTAAACACTCCAATGCAGGCGATTTGCGTTAAGCAACGACCAACGGAGAGGTTAAAGGCGGTGTAATCCATCCCTGAGTAAACACGAGGGCAAGCTCGACATTTGCTCAGGCAAGCTGGCAAAACAGGCCGCCACCCCTTTGACAAACTGCAGTCTGTAAGGTCAGTTGGTTTTCTAATCCAAACGAGTGCCTCGGCCTCGACTCAGGAATGTAAACGAGGGAGACCGTGACTCAGAAATGTCTAGAAGAATCTCCAACACACACACTGGCCTGAAGATGCTCTCACACTGTTTTACCTCATCAGCATGTTCCCCACTAGGTATGTGGGAGGATAAAATATCATGTTCACCATGCACTGTAGAGTGGCACAAGAATCTAGTCTATAAAATCTTAACAAAGGTCCTGTATGTTACAGGTTTATTGTATGGAATTGCTTTCAATTATACAGTTATTCACATCCTTGTGCCCACCTGTGTAATAGTAATCCATAGAGACAGTAATCTATATTGACAACGTTTCATTTCCGGGATTGTTTAGGTGCCGCCGGATGTCCCTCATTTCAACCAGATGTCAGTCACCTTCCGCTTTCTTTGTATTGGCATTCTAAACTCCCGTTGATTTATGAGGACTATGGTTAACTGCTCCTCAGATCTCTGCAGGGTAAATCCAGACAGCTAGCTACACTATCTGTCCAATCTGAGTTTTCTGTTGCACAACTAAAACAACTTTTGAACGTACACGTCCCACCAAAACAAGTTCCTTCCCGAGGCTATTACCGCCCGCTATTAGTGCCGCCCAGGTCGATTTTGATTGGTTTAAATAAATGCCAATAAACCAGTGTGTGGACTAGCCAGACCCTCCTCTGCAGCACTGTGGAGGAAGGTCTGGCGATGCGAAACTATAGAGACAGTAAAAGAGCATTTTCTTATTCTGCAGTCTATAGTGCTCTCCCCTTCTCCTTCTCTCCCCCCAGCAACTACGTCACATTAATAGAGTATATTTATGCCATTTCATTGGGATTTTAAAGCTGTGTTTGGACACACGCTCGTTTCAGTGGCTCTACATGTCAGCAAGTGGTAACAGTAATCCCCGGTACTGACAAGTGACTCAATAGCAGGCTATGGTTTCACCGTGTTACACCTGTAACCACACCTAACAGTGATCCTGCGGTTTGCTAACACACCCTGGACTTCACATCAATGTTTTAGGTCAACAAAAATATGATTGTCAACTACTGTTGTGTTGCTCTTTAAAAGGATTATTCCAGTTTACAACTTTTGCTTTATTTTTGTAGACTAACGAAAGCACTTTATTTAGGGGTAAAAATAAAAGTGAGTAAGTTGGTCTGTAAACTCTGATGGATGTTTACAATGGACAGTTTGGGTTACTTTGTTTTCTCTTCCAAATACGTTTGGCTAACTCAGGGGTTTGTATAAAACCCGTCTTATTATATTTCCTGCCCCATTTGACTTCTTTTTAGTCATGTTGCTGTGCTCCCAGATCTCAGAAGCCGTTCTTTACATATAAAGTCCGGACAATGTCCGCAGAATCAGGTCCGGACATTGTCCGAAGTCGCCCTTTCTCACATGTAGCACACAACAGGAGATTGTCCCTTTTAGACGTGTTCTTACTTACTGGAGATACTCCGTTTGGTTTAGGCGAGCGGTGGTGCCTGGGTAGAGCTTGCAGGAGGCAGGACATGAGGTGGATTACATTGTGGTCATGTAGCTGATTTGTAATTTGGTAATGCATAATCAAGTCTCTTGCCGTTCGTTCATTTTTGTCTGATGATTTTGGCGTCTGACCTTACCGAAAGCAGTTCCCGAATCTCGTTGTCTCTCCAGTTGTGTTAATCATTGTTCTTCTTCACCCTTGGATGTTTGATTTCTTGCTGCTTCGCACAAGCCGCTAGAAACGCCATCAACACGCCCACTCGCTTGCTGTGAATTTGCAATGGGACATTACTTGGACTGTACTAGGGAGCTGGCAGGGTAAATTTCGTTCAAGGTCCAATCCAACCTATGCGGCCATTTGTGTTCTCACATACAGCTCCGCCAGGTATTGTCTAGATAAGTTCAGGCTTGCACTGCATGTGTGAAAGGGGCTAGAGATTAACTTGGACTTGGTTAACTGCAATTAAATGAATGATTGGCAAAACTATGAAAATAAAACCCAAGTTGTGATAAACTAGAGTTATTCTTTAAAGGTGGTGTCAGTATTTACCCACCTCGGACTGTATCCTTTATACCGGAGGAAACCAATCCGATGGGACAAGAACATGATCTCACACATACAGTAGCTAACAGTTAGCACAGTTATTGTTCACTCAGTTTCCTCAGAGGGATCATTCAAGTGTCCCCCATACTAATGAAATCAAATAATATAAGTGGATTCTAAACGTTCAGTTGCCGTCTTTTCTTGAGCCCATATTGCAATTCTGCTTTGTTGGTGCATTTCATAGCCCAGGAGTGTTGTACAACACTGAAAAGAGAAACAGAAACAAAGAGCATGATGAGGGTAGTAAGTGAGGGGGAAAAGGAGATGGGAACTTTAATATATTCTCGGTTTCTTCCTGTACCTGCCTAGCGAACAAGCAGGAAGAAGGCTGACATTTACTGTTCATGATGTGTTGTGTGGGAGGAAAAGGAGGAGGTTGGGCTGGATAGGTAGACACATATGGAAGAAGGGAGTGAGACTGGGTGGGTGAAGTGGAGGTGGGGGTGAGGAAGGATGAGGAGGAGAGGGCGCAGGGGTCGGGAGGAGAGGAGATGGGCTGTTTTGCCTATGAAAAAGGAAAGCTGCAATGGTGAAGGGGTGGGGGTGGCTTAATTGTCTCCAGAGACAAAGAACCCTTCTTTTGGTGTGTGACCCTCTCCATACCAACACACACACACACACACACACACACACACACACACACACACACACACACACACACACACACACACACAGTTACTCCACCCAAATTCCTTGTGTCACCCCCCCTCCCCTCCCAGCTCTCTCCAGGCTCACTGGACTTTAAACGGTATAGCTGCCACATTCCTAGAGATAGACGAGAGGGGAGGGGAGGGCGAACTTTTGTTTTCATTCATTATGTTTTCAGACCAAATAATTAACCATCACAGTCCAATTTTAATGCATAAATTATTCTTTGTTTGCTCATGTCAAGTTTTCCGCTTTGGTAATATTGTTTCTGATAAGTAGCAGCCTGTGAAGTTGTCAAATTGTGAAAAAAGAAAGGAGGGAGTGATGAGAGAGAGAGAGAGAGAGAGAGAGAGAGAGAGAGAGAGAGAGAGAGAGAGAGAGAGAGAGAGAGAGAGAGAGAGAGAGAGGTAATGTACCAATAGGCTAACTTTATTCTGCATACATGGACTTTCTCACATGTAGCACACAACAGGATATTGTCCATGTCAGACACGTTCTCACCTACTGGAAATACACCGTTTGGTTTAGAGGGGTGGCGCTGCGTAGAGCGTGCAGGAGGCAGGACATGATGCGGCAGGTGCAAAGCTAGGGTGGCCTCTTACCACCAGTCCAGGGACAGCAGATGTAAAATAGCCTCCAGGCACATTTTACTTGTATGTATTATTAGTGTGCATTGTCCCTGATAAATAAACCTGAAATAAAATAAAATTAGATTACACGGCGGTCATGTAGCTGGTTCAAAATTTAGTCATAAATAACTAAGTCTCTTGCTGTTCCTTTAATTTGTCTGTCAATTTCTTCGTTGGCCCATACAGACATAAGTTCCTGAATCTCGTCATCTCTCCAGTGAGACATTTTCGTTTGTGTCTTAGTGTAAATCACCGTTCTTCTTCTCCACCCTTGGATGTTTGCATTCTTCCAGTTTCGCGCCAGCCGCATGACAGAAATGTCATGAACAGACCCACTCGCTCACTGTTAATTCTCCGGACAATGAGCTGCTCTATTCACACATGGGCTCTATCAGACATTTCACAGACATTGTACACGGGAGCTGGCAGGGTAAAGTCCGTTTAATGTCCGGTCCAACTGATTTAGACATTTTGCATTCTCACATACAGCTCCTCCGGGTAACGTCTAGATATGTTCAGGGTTGCAATGCATGTGTGAAAGCTGAAATGAAAATGGTAATAATTAATCATCATATTATCATATACGTAGATCAATACGCATGCCCTGAATCCAGGACATGTGAAACAGACGCTATGTCAGGAATGTAAATGAAAAACAACGCAATATAATGTTCGATATAATACAGTACATGGCGACACAGCATGATGTAGAATAAAAATGTGTTGTACACCCAGAGCAGGACGTTTCACCTCAGAAGTAATATTATAGTACAACAATTAAAGCACTTAAAAACACTACGGCAGAGATCTTTGGTCTTCTCGCACTCAGAGAGCTGACTTTCCAGAAACAACAGGCCATGCCCCTCCTGCATATTTGCTGAAGTGGACAGCATTAAACAGAAAGACCACAACCTAAAATCTTCCTCGGTGCAAACCCAGAATGTGTTCGTATTTCTAACAAAACTTGAGGACAACCAGGCTTCTGATAGCCTCGAGAGATTTGTCTTTCACTTAATTGCTAATTAGCATTTGTCTATAAGTTTTGCAGAATATTTTCATTAACATCTGTTCGCATTGTCGTCATGCTGCTTTGACATTGTAAAAAGGTTGTTGAAATAATGGGGGAGAAACAAAGAAAGACTGGTCGGACTTTTTCTGTTAACCAAAAGTGAACACTAAATCATGTTAAGAATTTCTGAGAAAGACATGCAGAAAATTACAGCATGGGGCCACCATTGTGAGCCATCAATTCTGCAGCCTTGCAGACCACACCTACACACACCTACACACACCTACACACACACACACACACACACACACACACACACACACACACACACACACACACACACACACACACACGCAAGGCTTTGTCTTGCTAAATTGCTGGAATCCAAGCATTTCTGTTAAGAAGTGATTAACTCCTTGCTGTTTTTTTCTCTCTGTTTCCCTCCCTCCTCTTCTTTCTCTATTCTCTTACTTCTGCTTCTTCCATTTCCTAATATTATTCACTGATTTATCTCTTTCTCTGGGCCTCTCATGCGCTCCATCACCCTTCCTCAATCTCTTTTCATCTGTCTAATTTTCCTCGGTTTCGATTCGAACCATTGTTTCCCTCTTTCGGTCCATCCTTCTGTCTTTATTCCCCATCGTGTCCTTTCTGCAGTTCGTATTAAGCCTGGTTCGACATCTCCAGTGGAGTATCAGAGTGACAGCGATGCGGAGAGCGGTACAGAGTCTGGATCGGCCTCCCTCAGTGCCCAGAGCCTCGACGCCGGGTGAGTCCAGCCATAGATGGAAACAACAAATAGACTACATTCCGGCACACTTTCACATTACAAATTTCCCCACACCTGTGTGAGTTTATGCACAATAATTAAATATCAAGACAGAAAGAGGTATATTCCGGGGAAAAATGGAACTCACTGAATCACATATGCACATATGTGTGGTAAAAATGTGTCTCAGGGCATCTGTGTGATTGTTCTGCTGAGTGATGGTGGGGGTAGAGCAGGGATGAGATAAAGGCACACTGTGTTTTTGACCACTAGTGGTGCTGTGGAGCACTGTTTTGATGAGCAGGTCTCTGTTTTGTTTGCTCTTGTTCTCTACCAGCATGTGCATGAGCATGTAGGCAATATGAAATCCAGATTGCTGCAAATGTAAAGGATGGAAATGCAAATATGTAGCTGGTTGTAGACCTACATTGATCTTAGTAGAATTACACAGATTTGTGAATTTACAGGGCATGAGCTTAAGGGGCCATCCACACGGAAACGCTTTTTGGTG
Organism: Sander lucioperca; assembly: GCF_008315115.2. Taxonomy (NCBI): domain Eukaryota; kingdom Metazoa; phylum Chordata; class Actinopteri; order Perciformes; family Percidae; genus Sander; species Sander lucioperca. The sequence goes on from NC_050185.1 coordinate 33,547,323, forward strand.
TAAACGCACCATGCATCGTTTTGGCCGATCGTCCAAACAAATCCTGTAAACACACTGCCTGAAGACGCACTTTTTTTAAACCTGGTCCCAGGGTGAAAAAATTCCTTGTGACTTCGTTTGGACAGCGAAGCCGCATACTTGCGTATCGATGATGTCGTCGCCACACCCCTCGACCTCTAGCCTTCGACGTCTTATCCCGCAACGACGTCTCATAACAACAACAATGGCGGACTACATGCTTCTTTTCCTGCTGGAGAAGATATTGACCCTATTAGGGTTACTAGGGAAAAATATACTGTCTGTTTGTATACAGCGCTCAAGCTTTATGCGCATGCTCTTCTTCTCCGTTTTTGGTGAATTTCTGTAGCAGAAACAGTGCCACCTATAGGCCTGGAATATGAAGTAGCGTGTTGAGTCTTTTACAAATGGATCTGTTTGGATGCATCTATTCTTGGAATGATGCCAGGGAAGACGGGGGAAAAAAAGATTGTTTTGGTCCGTGTGGACGTGGCCTAAGTTTAAATATGTGACAACTACCCTTGTCTCCATAAACCACGAGTTTATTTTTTTTATATGTTTTGGTCTCAAAATATTCAATTGTGGATTCCAGTGTATATCAGTTATACAAAAAAAGGCTAATTTCTTATATTTATTAGATTGGAAGGCACCTGTTACCTGGGCCCCCCTTGCTAAATAAAACTGCTGCTTCGACCTATCTCAGTGTCTTTATCTACCAAATAACAGACAACAGCTGTATCCATCACTTTAATGCAGTTCCACACATGGGCAGAAATTGGCAGTAACATGACGTATACAGTAGCAGTAGGTCCTTTAGAAAAAGAAGAACCAGGTTTGACAAAAAAGCAGCCTTGCAGGGTACGCATTATAAATTCAGCATTTTGGGAAATATGCTTAATTGCCGTCATTCCATGAATGAAATAAGATTTATTTTAAATCACCTACCCCTAACACCTCTAAAGTTGACTAATTAACACAACAAATCTTCTTTGTTTAACACGTGCAAAAACAGAAATTTTAGTAAAAATAGAAAAGTAACGTGTTGGATTGATTTCATTAAGCAACACAGTTTATCTTTTCGCCCAGCACTTTTGTGCAGCATCTCTAGCAGGGGTTGCCTTCTTCTTACTTCAGAATGCTGCTCACAGCCCAGCTGTTGTTTGCCAAGAGATAGTTCCAGTGCATAACTCAGCATAAATTATTGTTGTTACATTTCTGTTTCTGCACGGTTTTAATGTTAAATAGTAAGCTTTAGAGGTGCTAGTAGATGTACAGTCGTGGCCAAAAGTTTTGAGAATTACATAAATATTGGAAATTGGAAAAGTTGCTGCTTAAGTTTTTATAATAGCAATTTGCATATACTCCAGAATGTTATGAACAGTGATCAGATGAATTGCATAGTCCTTCTTTGCCATGAAAATTCCACTGCATTTCATTGCTGTCATTAAAGGACCTGCTGAGATCATTTCAGTAATCGTCTTGTTAACTAAGGTGAGAATGTTGACGAGCACAAGGCTGGAGATCATTATGTCAGGCTGATTGGGTTAGAATGGCAGACTTGACATGTTAAAAGGAGGGTGATGCTTGAAATCATTGTTCTTCCATTGTTAACCATGGTGACCTGCAAAGAAACGCGTGCAGCCATCATTGCGTTGCATAAAAATGGCTTCACAGGCAAGGATATTGTGGGTACTAAGATTGCACCTAAATCAACAATTTATAGGATTATCAAGAACTTCAAGGAAAGAGGTTCAATTCTTGTTAAGAAGGCTTCAGGGCGTCCAAGAAAGTCCAGCAAGCGCCAGGATCGTCTCCTAAAGAGGATTCAGCTGCGGGATCGGAGTGCCACCAGTGCAGAGCTTGCTCAGGAATGGCAGCAGGCAGGTGTGAGCACATCTGCACGCACAGTGAGGCGAAGACTTTTGGAAGATGGCCTGGTGTCAAGAAGGGCAGCAAAGAAGCCACTTCTCTTCAAAAAAACCATCAGGGACAGATTGATCTTCTGCAGAAAGTATGGTGAATGGACTGCTGAGGACTGGGGCAAAGTCATATTCTCCGATGAAGCCTGTTTCCGATTGTTTGGGGCATCTGGAAAAAGGCTTGTCCGGAGAAGAAAAGGTGAGCGCTACCATCAGTCCTGTGTCATGCCAACAGTAAAGCATCCTGAGACCATTCATGTGTGGGGTTGCTTCTCATCCAAGGGAGTGGGCTCACTTACAATTTTGCCCAAAAACACAGCCATGAATAAAGAATGGTACCAAAACACCCTCCAACAGCAACTTCTTCCAACAATCCAACAACAGTTTGGTGAAGAACAATGCATTTTCCAGCACGATGGAGCACCGTGCCATAAGGCAAAAGTGATAACTAAGTGGCTCGAGGACCAAAACGTTGAAATTTTGGGTCCATGGCCTGGAAACTCCCCAGATCTTAATCCCATTGAGAACTTGTGGTCAATCCTCAAGAGGCGGGTGGACAAACAAAAACCCACTAATTCTGACAAACTCCAAGAAGTGATTATGAAAGAATGGGTTGCTATCAGTCAGGATTTGGCCCAGAAGTTGATTGAGAGCATGCCAAGTCGAATTGCAGAGGTCCTGAAAAAGAAGGGCCAACACTGCAAATACTGACTCTTTGCATAAATATCATGTAATTGTCAATAAAAGCCTTTGAAACGTATAAAGTGCTTGTAATTATATTTCAGTACATCACAGAAACAACTGAAAAAAAGATCTAAAAGTAGTTTAGCAGCAAACTTTGTGAAAACTAATATTTGTGTCATTCTCAAAACTTTTGGCCACGACTGTATTTTGGTAAGTAGCCAAGTTAGCTACTTCCACCTGTTTCCAGTCGTCATGCTAAGCTAAGCTAACACTTCCTGACTCCAGCTGTGTAAGCAATGCAAAGACATGAGAGTGGTATCACATTTCTCTTCTCAAGCAGATAAGCAAATTTCCCCAAAATTTGAACTATTCCAAAAATGTTGCTTGCTTGGAAGAAAACACTGCAGTTGGAGCTGGATACGGCGTGTACAGTCAGTGGTACAACAATGGTCCATTATAAATCAGACGTCTGTAAAACTGTTGACAGGACATTAATACCATTAACCATGCGTGATGTCATCTCAGAGTAAAGTCCATGATAGGAGTCGACAGGGCCAGCGAGAGAGGCACTAATACGCAGCAGGGTTTATGGGAAATGCGGTCTTTGTGTGGATCACCTCCCGCCCATGCAGCCTCCTGACTAATTACATTACTGCAGCGTTGCCATGACTGGACACTTGTATAACCTTATATAACCCTCTGTACAGGAGAACACACTGCAGACGCCCCGGCTCTATCACAGGGAGACAAGTGTGTGTGTGTGTGTGTGTGTGTGTGTGTGTGTGTGTGTGTGTGTGTGTGTGTGTGTGTGTGTGTGTGTGTGTGTGTGTGTGCGCTCAGTACACACTTCATAACTTAGGACATTTGGTCCTCTCAAGTAAAGTGTGGACCTTGTTACTTGTAGGTTACTTGTAATCTAATGGTCAAGGCTGCAGAGTGAATGTTAGTATGCCAGCGAAGGTTCTTACAAGTACAGTAAAACTGTGTGTGTGTGTGTGTGTGTGTGTGTGTGTGTGTGTGTGTGTGTGTGTGTATGTCCAGTGTGTTTATTAGTAAGTCAGGATAGAGCTCCTTCCACACCCAAAGGCGAGGCCACCTGACTGTAACTGAAATTAAGGGTGTGGATGTCAACGGTTAGCTTAGTGCTGTAATCTGCTGCTTGTGTGTGTGTGTGTGTGTGTGTGTGTGTGTGTGTGTCTGTCTGTCTGTCTGTCAAAGTGAACAAGGGTGTTTCTGGGTATTTGTGTTTTTTAGTTTTTGTGAGGAAGTGTGTCTGTGTTTACGTACGTACGTGTGTGTGTGTGTGTGTGTGTGTGTGTGTGTGTGTGTGTGTGTGTGTGTGTGTGTGTGTGTGTGCTTGTTGCTGGGCAGGGCTGTCCCAGAGCTGGGGTGTAAACAAGGTTTCGTAATGCTGTTAGCCGTCACACCTCCTATGGAGAGAGACAGAGAGGCTTTGTATTTTTTCAAAACAACTTTATTGACATGATTATCAAATGAATATCGAAAACATAGTTAACTCAGAATACCACAATACAAACAACTCCATCATTGACATCAGAATATACATGTAAAAGGGAGAGAGGTAGAAGCAGAATGAAATAAAGAGAAAAGAGTTTTTTTGTAGATATGAGAAAAGAAGTGAATAAAAAATGAAAAGTTTAGAAGATTTTAAAGAAAGAAAGAGAGAGAGAGAGAGAGAGAGAGAGAGAGAGAGAGAGAGAGAGAGAGAGAGAGAGAGAGAGAGAGAGAGAGAGAGAGAGAGAGAGAGAGAGAGAGAGAGAGAGAGAGAGAGAGAGAGAGAGAGAGAGAGAGAGAGAGAGAGAGAGAGGCTGAAGTGGAAGCTGTTCTGCAGCTGTGTTAAATGCAGTATGACCCTCTGATGCCCCCCAGTGGCCTTAATGTCACTTTATAAATAAACCTGAACCGGATGACGCGAGTTGTTCTAGGGTGCAATGATGAAACACATCATTGCATGTGAAGTTGTTACAAACAATACACCTGGAATGTCTTTCATGATTGTTGAATTTTCAAATGTATGAATGTTGTCAGGTTATACAGTGTAAAAGTTGTGTTATGTCAAGGCCATATCAACATAGTATGATGTACAATGACACAATGATGGCCATGGCAGGTAAGAAGTGAAATGTAAATTAATTAAACAAAGGTAAAAAAATAAAATAAAACAGACAATTCCTTTCTTATTTTCTTAATTTTCCTTTCTCAGGTCGGTTATGGACTTAGAGCCTGTCGATCCAGATTCGCCAGACATCAAGAGGAGGCGGATCCACATGTGTGACTATGAAGGCTGTAAAAAAGTTTACACCAAGAGTTCCCACCTCAAAGCCCACAGGAGGATACACACAGGTGAGACCTGAGCAAAACAAACACTAATAACACAACATCTATCCAGGTTTAAAGAGCAGTTCACCCTAAAATGAAAACATTATTATCTACTGACCACCAATCACAGAGTGTGTATAGTTAGGGCTGGGCAATATATCGATGTTATATCGATATCACGATATGAGACTATAGATTTTGGATATTGTAATATGGTAAGTGTAGTCTTTTCCTGGTTTTACAGGCTGCATTACAGTAAAGTGATGTCATTTTCTGAACTTACCAAACTGTTCTAGCTGTTCTATTATTTACCTTTACCCACTAAGTCATTAAATCATTTCTGGTGATTATTTATCAAAAATCTCATTGTGTGAATAACATTTTGTTAAAGCACCAATAGTCAACCATACAACATCATCGCAATATCGACATTGAGGTATTTGGTCAAGAATATCATGATATTAGATTTTCTCTATATTGCCCAGCCCTATGTATAGTTCTGCAGCTATGTTTTTTTTTCAGGTATCTTTCTATCAATTTAACCCTCCCTAGGCAGCTCATTAAACAATGTAATGTGATTTGTTTCCTGAAAACATCCAATGAAAGGTCACTTTCTGTGACCCTGTGTCCTCATATCGGTGCATTACATTTGGGGTTTGCTACACCTTATACGAAGCTACCAAGTGACCAAACCATGAAACAGAAAGGAAGAGGTACCTTAGCATCAGTTACCAGGGGCGATAGGAAGGTATGTGTAGTAAAGTGGTATGATAACAAACCATTGTTGATGCTTTCCGCTGTTCGTGCTGAACAGCCAGAAGACACCTGCCAGCGACGGTCCAAGAAAGACAAACCATACATTGTTTTTTTCCAAACCTGTACTTCATTTTTTTTTTAAGACAATGCTTCGTTTTTATACTTATCATGTCCTACTAATCCCAAATAGCTAGGAGAAATTAAAAATACATACCAAACAAAAAGTCGGGTCTCAGGAGGACATAAGCAGATGTGAGTGGTTCATCCCAAACTTTCCTCTTCCCTCCCATCCCTATGTTGCCTCCTCCCTTCCTTTCCTCTCCCCTAACTCTTCTACTTGTGTCCTGCTTCCTCCAGGAGAGAAGCCCTACCACTGTACCTGGGAGGGCTGCACCTGGCGCTTCGCCCGCTCCGACGAGCTGACTCGACATTTCCGCAAGCACACCGGAATCAAACCTTTCCGCTGCACCGAGTGTGACCGCTCCTTTTCCCGGTCCGACCACCTGTCCCTGCACCGCCGCCGCCACGTCATGATGTGAACTCTGACCCCACAGCTCCCCATCAAACTCCCCTACATACCAACCTCTTACCCCTTGACAAAGTCACTCACAGCACATCTTGTACCAGTGCCCCCCCCACCCCACAAAAACCTCACCTCTACTGCCCCCCCACGTCAGGATTTTAATCAGCAGATTAAAAAAGACACTGTACCTCCTTTCTCCTCCTCCTCTTTATTTTGAAATCACAGGAACATCAGGAATGTGTCTGTGCATTTGTGTGTGTGCAAAGTGGAGGTTAGGGGATTTTTACTGTGTGTTTCAACACAACATCATCACCATCATCATCATCATCATCATCATCATCATCATCATCATCATCATCACCACCGTCCACCCAACAGCCCTCCCATCCCATAACAGTCCCCTCCCTACCATCCTTCAACTCAACTTCACTCGAAGTTCACACAAGACGTCACCTCCTCACACAGAGAAGGATGGACTGAACGTCATCTAACAGCAGGGGCGTTCATCCATCCATCCATCCATCCATCCATCCATCCATCCATCCATCACACGCATCCATCCAAAAGAGAGGAGGAAGAGGAGGGGGCAAGAGGAGCAGTGACATGCCTGTGTTGTTTTTGATCTAAAACCAGAAGGGGAAATTTTAAGTGGGATGTCACTTCAGCTGCCCTATCAATATTCATTCTGTACATATCCAAAGTTGGGAAGTTATGTGACTCCAAGCAAAATTTTTTGTAGAATACAAGTATAGAAAAATGATATTCCCAGCTCTAATCCTCGGTCCTGCTCTTGGGCCAAAACTATCTGGGTGTAACAGTAATAAATAACATCAAAGACCCGCAACAAACACAATGATTCTGGGTTTGTTTCCTCACATGCAAAATTGTGTCTCAAACAAATACATAATTGGACTTATTTACAGAATCGTCAGACTTTTCCAGATGCATTGGAAATCTGCAAAAGATACTCTTAGTTCCTGGTACTGTTTTTTTAAAAAGGGTCTAAAACAACCAAAACTCAGTTTGATCATATCAATTTGTCATCACAACGTTTGGATAAATGATTTACTATAATTTAAGGGATCTTGAAAGGCTTTCCATCCATGTGCATATCAGTGTATGAGTTAGCGTATGTGCATGTAGTGAGCTTTTTGACAGCAGCTGAAGTGACGTCAAACAGACATTTCCTCTTTGGCAAACATCTATCTGAGGCTAGGATATAAAAGTAGATTCTCTATCTTGTCCAGACTCCCCACCCCCATCACCCTGCACCCTCTACCCCACCCATATCCCCTGGTACAGGGAGCTACAAGACTGTGAACTTTCTAAAGATTAATTTGTTTTCATTGTATCAATCACATTATTGTTACTTGTGTGTTCTCCCCCCGCACACACCTTCCTGGTTGTTCTTCGATAACAGTATTTGCTTTTTATGTGTTGTTGTTGCTGTTGTCTTATGAAATATGCCTTCAGTTCTATCTTTTTCTTCTTAGCAAGGAATGGCACTCTTAACAGAATGGCATCCTTTAAAAAAAAAAAAGAAATCTGATTATTTTATTGTTTTCTGAGGCTGTGAAAAAGACAGAGGAGACACAAATAGTTTGAGATTACAAGTAAAACTAGTGCAGGGAATAGGGGAGCTTTTCTGTGTGTGTGTGTGTGTGTGTGTGTGTGTGTGTGTGTGTGTGTGTGTGTGTATGTTTTGTGTGCGTTGTTCGTGTGTGTGTCTGTGTGTGTGTGTGTGTGTGTGTGCGTGTGTGCGCGTGTGTGTGTGCGCATGTTTTGAGACAAACACATAATCAGAATTTAAGATTTTTACGAGTGTGTGTTCCGGGCACTTGTTGTTCTTTTACCTCTTGCCCGTTGAGCCTTAATAACTGAAGTCAATCTGTAAGGGCAAAACCAGAACCACTGACAGAGGACTTTTGGCCAAAGATAAACTGTGTGTCTCTATTCATGAAGACTCTGTTCATAAGTACCTGATCTTAGAAAGGACGTTCCCTTCCTTAGCTTGCTTTTTTGTGTTTTGAAACCAAGAAAGAGTGCTACATGTGGGACCTATGAAATTCACATTTTTAATTTGGAGACAAATTGCCTTGTAAACAGACTGTTGCTGGGAAGCCTGTCAAGGTTTGCAGGCTTCTACTCACTATTTTACATTGTGTACAACAGTTAGGCAGGAAATCTGCTGGATTACTTTGGCACAACATGAAGAGGGTGCTCCAGAGCAAGCAGATTTAAATCTTTTTGAATGTTTGATGATAGCAGAGGAGAAAAATAAAGTTAAGGGATAATTAAGGATTCACATTTAGCTGACAATTGAAAATGTGGTCTTATTATTCAGAAATTGTCACAGTGACAGCCTCTTTTGTGTACACCAAGAGTATATTATACTTTTGAACAAAACTATAATTTTCTGGCTTTGCAACAGCAGAAAGCACCGTGAACACTCAACAATGTAAACACCCTTTGCACTGGTTTCATGACCTTACAACACATTGAAAGTCACAGTGGCCGGGCTGTCTGTCAGTGGTTCTGTGAGAAACCAGGCACTGTGTCGGGCTGTCAGGGTCTGTAGTGCCTGCGATTTAAACCACGGGGAAACTAAGCGCTCTGCTCACTAGCATTTCTATCAGGGTGGGGGGTCAATTCTCTTTCAACTGAGTTTGTATTGCATTTTGACAGAACTTAATTTAATGCCTCAAAATACAATCCCACTATAAATAGCAGATCATTTGTTTTTTTATGCCTTTTTTCCTAAAGTTTCCCTGACATAACTCCCCTAATATCTAGCTTGTCGGGAGTCCTCTTCATATCCAATCAGCACATTTTTCAAAGTGTTTATTCTTTAACAGATTCAGACAGTTGGAACAGAATTGAACCCCTAACCCTTCCCTCTAACCCACGGTGTCCATGTCTTAAGTGGGCTGTTTTCCAGCTCCTATTCTGGGCTGAACTTGATTATGCAACATAACGCAGACCTCGCTCCAAGCACTCTTCTGAACTCAGTAGTAGAGCATGGGGTAATCCCTATGTTCCCAGGGTCCTCACTGTAAGAAGTTGGTAAGGGCTATCTCCACAACTCAAATTGCAAAAGAATAAAGGAAGATGTTTGAAATGCAGTTTGAATGGTAAAAATCTATTCAGCCGCTGTGGAGATATCAATGTCCAAAGTCAAGAAAACGGTCTATCTGCAAATTTAAGGGCGTAGGTTTCAAGGAGTATAACGTCAGTAGGCTATAAGCTGTAAGCAATTTACCATAACTGACCCAGGGAAACATACATCAAACATTTGACCTACGGAAATAAGCATTTCTGAGAACATAGAACCCTGGGAACATACTGTAGATATGCCCCTGTACAGGACAAGCTGGTTGTTGTACTGCTGATATGCAGCTCACATGGGTTGTAACAAGAACCTTAAAAAGAAGGTCCGGATGCGTAGAAGCCTGTGCCGTTGATCACTGAACAAAGCCGCCTCTGAATTCACTTTTAGAATATACGGAAAGAGTTGTGACTGTGGACTGATAAACACAGACAGGAACTCAAACTTGTGTAGCCATGTCTTAATCAAGGGGCTGAGTGTGAACGTGATCAATGGAACATGCTGTTCACAATCCCAATGTGTCCCTTTACAAACAAAAAGGCAAAAACACATTTGACGTTGTTCTTGTCAGCCATTCGGATTTACTGTTGTTGTTGTTGTCATTTCAAAAGCTAGTAAGCGAGAGCAAAAGGTTATTCACCTGATCTTTCACAGTATGATAACTGAGATGGACGTGCAGGCTTCCTGTGAGCTGAGTGCATGCCATAAACAGGGACAATTGTTGTTTGGTCTGTACACTGCAAAAAAAAAAAGAATTGTCTTGCAAAGTCACTGAATGTGGTTTTGATTTTGAAAAGAAAAATGAAAAGAAAAGTAATTTCACTTTTTTTTCTCCATTATTAAGAATCTAAACTAAATTCAGTCACTTGTTTGGAGGGGTATTGTCCTTTTTTGCAGTGCAGAGCAATACAAAGTTCCAATTTCTGTTAGCATCCCCCTCTGCTTCAACTGAAAAAGTCCAACATAGTTACTAAGCACATCTTTCTAGAAGAGTATATGCATTTGATTGCAAATTTCTTTCTTTTGTAAACTGTTGATAAAGACATTAAGGACAATGACAAATAATAAAGATAAATCCATGTACATAAATGTATATAATCAAAAAGTGCAGAGTAAATGTAACGGGTGAATATCTATTTTTAACACTGACTAGATAATGTGAAAAAATATTTTTCTTTCTTCTTCTTCTGTTGGTTTGATGACGTGTTGTTTCTTTTCAAATCTAATAAGACATTTGTTTCATAGTTCCTTTAAAAAAAAAAAAAGAATTGGTCCCACTTGTGTTGTGCACACTTGTTGCATGGAGAGTAGCCTTCTTGTTTTCTTATAGTGACGTTGGTAAGCATGTCAGTGTGTGTGAGACTGTGGGGTTCCCTTAACATTGATCACCTGAGGAAAACAAAAAACCCCACATTGACAATTATTAATTAAGGATCCATTTATTATTATAACACAGCTTGATATTTCTGCACTGGACCTCATATAAAATATCACTAAAAACAGTCAGTGAAGTGTGAGATTTAGTTGGTTTGGGTCTCAAGCTTCAGAAAAAGTTCAGGTCAGACGGGGCTAAAAAATATCAATGTTTTTGGTTATTTTGGATTAGATTGTCGTTTACACTCTCCAGACTCATAGCAGCTCAATTATGTTGACAAGTAACACAAGTAGTAACATATCCAACCTGGTATACAACTTGTTCTATTACAAGACAAGTCAAAATATGCTAATGAATTTTCTCCCATTTGACATTCAGACATTGAAGGAAGCAAGTTTTGATACAAAATGTTCAAAATGTTTGTATTTCATTAGATGGATCCCTCACTCCTTTATTTCTAGGAACATTTTCCCCACTTAGCACATGTATGTCATTATGTACATGAAAATATTAATGGCTCATCGCTTTACAAGCACACTGATCAGCTGTGGTGACCATTATAGCAGGAACATTGATATTTTATATACAGAGACAAACACACACTGAAACCTCCACTGTCACACTGAGGATAGTCAGTTATTACACCTCAGAGCCTGTTGACGATGACCCAGACAAAGTCTTTTCGCTGATGTTGGAGTTGTTGCAGGGAGACTGATGCATGTGTTTGTGTTTTTCCTGCTTCCTGTTGTTTCTTTTGCAGTTTGTGCAAACTTGTTTTCCTTCGGTATTGTTCTAAATATTCTGTTCATGTATAAAGCAGGAATGTTCATCTGTGAACAGGCAGTGAAACATTTAAAGAATTGTATCCCCATTGCGACATAGACGGGATAGAGTTCACGTCTGAAGGTGACGTCAATGACTGTGTCCGTCTGTGTGCGAGTGCCTCGACTCACTTCCTCTGCAAATCAGACATTTTAAGTATTTTCTATTGAATGCAGTAACTTATGGGCCAGTACTATATTTACTCAGTGCAATGCAGTTATCCTTATAATAATACAATTATTAATAATATTTTTTTCTTTCTTTTTTTGTATTTGTACAGAACAAATGTGTAAAGATCAGTGAGGAAAACGTGAGCTTTTTGATACTGTGACTCATAGTGTTTAAAAGTCAGTTTCTCCCTGTACAGTTGTGATTATTTCCCCTTCCCCACTTCTTCTTTTATAGAATAAAACATGTTTTTGGTGCAATTTAATGCCTGATGTCTCTGTGTTGTTTATTATGTTTTGGTGATGCTGTTATCCAGAATCCAGTGGTTCAGCAGTGTTATGGAAGAAGTCAAAAGTCAAATGATAATTTAACTAGAAAATGCATTTCCTGTGAATGCTGAAAAGCTGAATTGCTAAAGCTAAACGGGAATGCTGACATAATTGCGTAAGAAGAAGGTGAAGAAGTGAGAATAGTTGGAAAGGTGGGAATGGTTTTACGAATTTCAATGAAATGTTGAATAATATCAATAACTGAGTATAAAACAGTGGAATATTTTAAAGTTCTTTTTGAAAATAAAAGTCATATAGCATTTTGAAAAAAGTGATGAAAAAGTCATTGTATAGATTATTGAAAAAAGGGATAAAAATGTCATAGTATAGTTTGTTGAAAAAAGTCATGAAAAAGACATAGTATAGTATGTTGATTAAAGTCACGGTATAGAATGTTGAAAAAGTCCCAAAAGTCGTAGTATAGTACATCTAAAAAAAGTCATGAAAAATTCATAGGATGGTATGTCTTAAAAAAGTCAGTATAGCCAGTCCATAGTAAAATCCATAGTATAGTATCTTGAATGAAATGATAACTAAGTCATAGTATAGTATGTCGAAAAAAAGTAATAAATAGTCATATTATAGTATGATGAAAAAAGTCATAAAAAGTCATAATATAGTATGACGAAAAAAGTCATAATATAGTATGTCAAAAAAGTAATAAAAAGTGATAGGATGTTATGTCTAAAAAAGTCAGTATAGCCAGTCGAAAAAAGTCAAAGTACAGTACGGATGTCAGTAAATCAAAAAAGTCAGTAAATCATGTAAAAAAAAGTCATAGTATAATATGTCGAATAAAGGGATAACTAAGTCATAGTATAGTATGTCGAAAAACGTCATAAAAGTCATAGTATATCACGTCGAAAAAATGGATAAAAAAGTCATAGTATAGCATGTCGAAAAATTCATAGTATAGCATGTCGAAAAAAGGGATAAATAAGTCATATTATAGTATGTCGAAAAAGTAATAGTATAGTACGTTGAAAAAAAGTGATTAAAAAGTCATAGTATAGTATGTGAAAAAAAGTTATAAAAAAGTCACAGTATAGAATGATGAAAAAGGTGATAAAAAAGTCATAGTATCGTATGTTGAAAAAAGTAATAAAAAAGTCACAGTATAGTGGATTGAAAAATGTGATAAAAAAGTCATAGTGTAGCATGTTGTAAAAAGCGATACAAAAGCATAGACTGTATATTAATGGACAACGCATCCGGTTTGGCGAAGTGCTGCAAATGCGAAGTGCCTTAAACCTGCATTCTATCTGAATTCCAGCAGGCGGCAACACGTGCGGTTGCAAAAGGAGGTCAGTTTCTGTAGAAGTCTATGAGAAAGTGATCCACTTCTCACTTGATTTATTACCTCAGTAAACATTTTCATAATGAGTTTATGGTCTCAATTGTTAGTTTTAAGTCTTCTGCAACAAAGAATGATGTTAATTTTTTGAATTATGGTCTGGTTGATTTTAAAATTGGCGATAAAGCAGGGGGTGTTTTAGGGCGTGGCTATGATGTGATTGCCAGTGAAAGTGTGTAACATAACGTAGAGTGTAAGAGCTCCTCCCTCACTCCTCCCTCTCGTCTAAAATCGTCACATCTGCAACCAGGATGGCTGCGCCCGTAACAGCAAACTCGACGACTCATAGCAGATCTCCACAAACCAATGGGTGATGTCACACATGCGCTGTCCATTAATATACAGTCTATGTATAAAAGTAATAGTATAGCATGTCGAAAAAAGTCATAGTATAGCGTGCCGAAAAAAGTAATAGTATAGCATGTCAAAAAAAAAGATAAATAAGTCATAGTATAGTATGTCGAAAAAAGTGATAAAAAAGTCATAGTATAGCATGTCGAAAAAAGTGATAATAAAGTCATAGTATTGTATGTTGAAAAAATGGATAAAAAAGTCATAGTATAGCATGTCGAAAAAAGTCATAGTATAGCATGTCGAAAAAAGTGATAAAAAAGTCACAGTAAAGTATGTCAAAAACGTAATAAAAAAGTCATAGTACAGTATGTTGAAAAAAGTGATAACTAATCATAGTACAGTATGTCGAAAAGAAGTTATAAAAAGTCATAGTATAGTATGACAAAAAAAGTCATAGTATAGTGAAACAAGTGATGAAAAAGTAATTGTATAGCATGTCAAAAAGTGATAGAAAAAGTTATATCTAAAAAAGTCATAGTATAATATGTAGAATAAAGTGATAACTAAGTCATAGTATGGTATGTCAAAAAAAAATCATAGTGTAGTATGCAGAAACAAGTGATAAAGTCAGTAAAGCATATCGAAAAAAGTAATAAAAGTCATAGTATAGCATGTCGAAAAAGTCATAGTATAATGAATGGAGAAGCAAGTGATAAAAAGTCATAGTATAGTAAGTAAAAAACAGTGATAAAAAAGTCATAGAACAGCATGGGAATCAAACCTTGGTCAAAGTCCAACCTGCTGGTTGTCTGTTGGAGAAGTGCAAACCCCTGAGCCACTGTCCCACCAAAGTAAAGTATGTCAAAAAAGTGATAAAAAAGTCATAGTATAGTATGTCAAAAAAAGTCATAGTGTAGTATATTGAAAAAAGTCAGTAAATCATGTCAAAAAAGTCAAAGTACAGTATGTTGAAAAAAAGTTATTAAAAGTCCTAGTGTATGACGAAAAAAAAATCATAGTATGAAGAAACAACAATGAAAAAGTCATAGTATAGCATGTCAAAAAAGTGATAACAAAGTAATAGTATATATGTCGAAAAAGTGATAAAAAAGTCATTGTATAGAAAGTAAAAAACAGTGATAAAAAGTCATAGTACAGTATGTAAAGCAAGTGATTCATTCATAATATAGCATGGGAATAGAACCTGGGTCCAGTCCAACTTGCTGGTGGTCTGTTGGAGCAGTGAAAACCACTGAGCCACTGTCCCACCAAAAGATTGTATTGAAAACAGTGATAGGTTAGTATGTCGAAATAAGCCATTAAAAAGTTGTAGTATGGTATCTGAAAAAAGGCAAAGTATTGTACGTCGAAAAAAGTGATAAACAAGTCATAGTATAGCATGTCAAAAAAAGGGTTAAAAAATTCATAGTATAGTATGTTGAAAATAGTGATGAAAAAGTCATAGTGTAGTATGTCGAAAAAAGTAATAAAAAAGTCATAGTATGTTGATAAACGTGATCAACATTTTTTTAGTGTAGCATGTCGAAAAAAGTGATAAAAAAGTCATAGTATTGTATGTTGAAAAAATTGATAAAAAAGTCATAGTATACCATGTCGAAAAAAGTTATAGTATAGCATGTCGAAAAAAGTGATAAAAAAGTAATTGTATAGTAAGTAAAAAACAGTGATAAAAAGTCATAGTATAGCATGTCATAGCAAGTGATACAAAAGTCATGCTATTGTATGTCGTAAAGAAGTCATATAATAATATAATGAAAAAAGTGAGAAAAGAGTCCGTATAGTATATTCAAAAAAGTCATAGTATAGTATGAAGAAAAAAGTGATAAAAAAGTGATAGTATATGTCAAAAAAGTCATAGTGTAGTATGTTGAAAAAGTGATAAAAATTCATAGTATAGCATGTCGAAAAAAGTGATGAAAAAAGTCCTAGTATGTAAATCAAAAAAAGTCCTAGTATAGCATGTCGAAAAACGTGATATAAAAAGTCCTAGTATAGTATGTCAAAAAAAGTTATAAAAAAGTTATTGAATTCAATTCAATTCAATTCAATTTTATTTATAGTATCAAATCATAACAAGAGTTATCTCGAGACACTTTACAGATAGAGTAGGTCTAGACCACACTCTATAATTTACAAAGACCCAACAATTTCAGTAATTCCCCTAAGAGCAAGCATTAGCAGTGGCTAGTGCGACAGTGGCGAGGAAAAACTCCCTTTTAGGAAGAAACCTCGGACAGACCCAGGCTCTTGGTAGGCGGTGTCTGACGGTGCAGGTTGGGGATGTGCTGAAGATAATGTAACAGTGACTTCAAATGGTAGTCGTAGTAGTTCAAGTTATAACAAGGCACTGAAGGGCGTTACAGGATGTAGCATGGCACAGCACAGCATAGGCGGGCGTAGCAAGACACAGACACTTGGCAGGACGCAGCCGGACGCAGCCGGACACTGCAGAGCATCGCCGGACACTGCATTGCATTGCATTGCAGAGCGTAGGAGCACAGTTACAGCTCCAACCAAGATCGTGGTGCCACCCTAATCCAAGGGAATATTCTGGGCGGGAAAGAAACATAAGGACTCCGGGGAGTAAACTCCCCAGAGCTAGGTTAGTAACAAGCATTTCTGGGGCAAGGATGCACACAAATGGAATCAAATGGAAAGAGAGAGGAGAGAGCAGCTCAGTGTGTCACAGGAAGGAAGGAACCTCCCCCGTAGTCTAGAACTATAATAGCATAACTAAGAGAGGCAGGCTAAAGAGAGGTGCCTGGTCGGGCTAGAACTCTCCCCAACCAGATCGGGCTGTACTGGCCTGCCTCCCTCTACTCTACTCTATTCGCTCCCTAACTATAAGCTTTATCAAAGAGGAGTGTTTTCAGTTTATTCTTAAATATGGTGATGGTGTCTGCCCCCCGGACCCAGACCGGGAGCTGGTTCCACAGGAGAGGAGCTTGATAGCTGAAGGCTCTGGCTCCCATCTTACTTTTAGAGACTCTAGGAACCACGAGAAGCTCTGAATTCTGGGAGCGTAGTGCTCTAGTGGGACAATAAGGTACTAAGAGCTCTTCAAGATATGTAGGTGTTTGACCGTTTAGGGCTTTGTAGGTCAGGAGAAGGATTTTAAATTCAATCCTGGATTTTACAGGAAGCCAATGCAGAGAAGCTAATACAGGAGAAATATGATCTCTTTTCTTAGTTCTTGTCAGAACACGTGCTGCAGCATTCTGGATCAGCTGGAGAGTCCTAAGGAATTTATTTGAGCATCCTGATAGTAAGGAATTACAGTAGTCCAGCCTAGAAGTAACGACTGCATGGACTAGTTTTTCAGCATCGTTTTGCGACAGGATATTCCTAATTTTGGCAATGTTACGAAGATGAAAAAAGGCTGTTCTTGAGGTTTGTTTTAGATGGGCATTGAAGGATAGATCCTGATCAAAAATAACTCCTAGATTTCTATCAGTAGTGCTGGAGGCCATGGCAAAGCTATCCAGAGTAGCTATATCTTTAGATAATGAAGTTCGGAGGTGTTTGGAGCCCAACACAATCACTTCAGTTTTGTTTGAGTTTAACATCAGAAAATTGTAGGTGATCCAAGTTTTTATATCTTTAATGTACACTTGAAGTTTAGCTAACTAACTGGTTTCGTCTGGCTTGATTGACAAGTATAATTGGGTGTCATCTGCATAGCAGTGAAAGTTAATTGAATGTTTCCTAATAATATTGCCTAGAGGAAGCATATATAGGGAGAATAGAATTGGTCCAAGCACTGAGCCTTGAGGAACGCCATGGCTAACTTTAGCGTACTTGGAGGATTTATCGTTGATATTAACAAATTGTGATCGATCAGAGAAATAGGACTTAAACCAGCTTAGTGCGATTCCTTTAATGCCAACTAAATGTTCCAGTCTCTGTAAAATGATGGTATGATCAATAGTGTCAAATGCAGCACTAAGATCTAATAAGACAAGTATGGAGACAAGTCCTTTGTCAGCAGCAATTAGAAGGTCGTTAGTAATTTTCACCAGTGCCGTCTCTGTCCTATGATGCTTTCTAAATCCTGACTGAAAGTCCTCAAATAGACTATTCCTATGTAATAAGTCACATAACTGATTAGAGACAACTTTCCCAAGGATCTTGGAGAGAAAGGGAAGGTTAGATATAGGTCTATAGTTGGCTAAGACCTCAGAATCGAGGGTGGGTTTTTTCAGAAGAGGTTTTATCACAGCTACTTTAAATGACTGCGGTACATAACCTGTTAATAAAGACATATTGATCATATCTAGTAATGAAGTGTTAACCATGGGTAACGCTTCTTTAAGTAGCCTCGTTGGGATGAGGTCTAAGAGACAGGTAGGTGGCTTTGCTGAAGAGACCTTTAGCATTAATTGTTGAAGGTCTATTGGAGAAAAGCAGTCCAAGTATATGTCAGGTCCTGTTGTTCTTTCCAGCACTCCTGCATTCAAAGGTGAACCGCTAGAAGTTGGGGGCAAAAGGTGATGAATTCCATCCCTAATTGTTATAATTTTATCATTAAAGAAACTCATGAAGTCGTCACTACTAAGAGCTAGGGGAATAGATGGCTCAGTAGAGCTGTGGCTATCTGTTAGCCTGGCTACAGTGCTGAAAAGAAACCTTGGGTTGTTCTTATTTTCTTCTATTAGTGTTGAGTAATAGTCTGATCTGGCATTTCTGAGTGCCCTCCTATAATTTCTTTGACTGTCTTGCCAATCTAAACGAGATTCTTCCAATTTGGTGGAACGCCATTTACTTTCAAGTTTTCGTGAGATTTGTTTTAATTTGCGAGTTTGGGAGTTATACCAAGGTGCTAGTTTCCTTTGCTTCATCATTTTCTTTTTGAGAGGAGCAACAGAGTCTAAAGTCGTCCGTAGGCAGGCCGTAGCACCGTCTACAAAATTATCAATTTGGGAGGGACTAAAGTTAACATAAAGGTCCTCTTATATGGAAGGACGTCATTGAGTTTAATGCTGTTGGAATATCTTCCTTAAATCTAGCTATAGCACTGTCAGCATCTAGTGTAGAAGATTTTATTTAATTTTGTATAGTTGGGTAGTAAGAATTCGAAAATGTATTAAAAAATGGTCTGATAATAAAGAATTCTGTGGAAATACTATTAAATCTTTATTTTGATGCCATATGACAGCACAAGGTCGAGGGTGTGGTTAAAACAGTGCGTGGCCTTATGCACACTCTGACTGAAACCAATTGAATCTAGCAGTGAGTTGAAGGCAGTACTAAGGCTATTGCTGTCAACGTCCATATGGATATTAAAATCACTTACAATAATTATTTTATCTGATTTTAGGACTACACATGACAAAAACTCTGAGAATTCAGATAAAAATTCAGAATACGGGCCTGGCGCTCGGTAAACAACAACAAATATAATTGGCTGTAATGTTTTCCATATCGGATGTTGAAGATTAAGAACAAGACTTTCAAACGAGTTATAATTTAGTTTAGGTTTAGGATTTATTAACAGGCTTGAGTCAAATATGGCTGCAACTCCCCCTCCTCGACCTGAGTCTCTAGGAATTTGAGTATTATTATGACTGGGAGGAGTGGCTTCATTTAGACTAACATATTCTTCATGGCCCAGCCATGTTTCAGTAAGACAGAATAGATCAATTTGATTATCTGATATCAAATCGTTTACCAATATTGCTTTAGAAGACAGAGATCTAATATTTAATAGTCCATATTTGATTCTCATTTTCTGTTCTATCGTTGCAGTGGTTGTTTTAATTCCAATTAAGTTGTTAAGTATAGAACCTTGTTGGTTTACGTTTGATTTTACCGATCTCAGTCGGGGGACAGACACCTTAGTTATGGGATTATGAATGGGTGGCTGCTCCAAAGGAAGCACAGAGGAGCGTGCAGCGCTGTACCTCTGATTACTGATATTATTGATTCTTACTGGAATGATATAGCTGGTCTGTGGGTTAGCAGAGTTATTTGTAAAGCAGTGAGAGCTTATGGGAGAATATGACTGGGAAGTGCGCTTGTGCGTGTGTTTACGGGGTGTAAACAGTCAATCAAAGATCTTGGTCTGCACGGCGAGCCGCAGATTCTCACATAGCATCTGGCTGCTGCGTCTATTGGGATGAATCCCGTCCCTGCTGAACAGGGAGCCACGTTTCCAAAACAGATTAAAATTGTCAATAAAACCTATCTTGTGGATGTTGCATGTAAACATGTTTTATGATTTGTTGAAATGTTTTCCTATTTGCCGTTTTGTTTTCCTATTTTCCGTTGTGTTTTATGATTTGTTGAAATGTTTTCCTATTTTCCGTTGTGTTTTACGATTTGCTGTTGCGTTTTTGTATTTGCTGTTGTAATTTGCACTTCAGGGCCACCGTAGAGAAAGCCCCAAAAAATAATCTTAAAAAATAAATAAATAAATAAATAAGTCTTAGTTAGCTTTGTAGCAACTCATTTGACAATGGCTTCAATGTAATGGACATTCATTAATATCAAAAAGTTACACACTAAAGCTTTAATGAAGCAGATAGAATATGGTATAAAAACCAAACAAAATATTCAACAAAAATGTTTTAACTTTGAAACTAGAGGAGGAATTTTAACAGGAAAGTTAAAAAGCACTAGAAAGTCAAATTTACTTTTGTTCATTTTATGATGGCGACTGTCCTAGGATATCACATTAATATTTTACTTTTTATGACAATGATATTAATACCACATTGTGGTTCTGGGCTGAAGGTTTGTTCCAGTGGACCACACTGGAGAGTAAAGTCAGCATAGTGTAGACACACTTGCAAGTTGAGATGTCCTCCACAAGAGGGAGCACTTGAACAGAGAATCGGGCGACAACTGAAGGTATCCCGCCAGTGAGGACTATAAGAGCCAAAAACATCCAACTCAGGTATAAGAGGAAGTGTCAGCAGAGGTAAACAGCTTATCAGCTTGAGTCAGTGTTATTATAATAACTGGCTCATTTAAAATAAAAATTCTCTTTAATGTAAGCAAAAAACATAATTTGTTTGCAATTCAAACAGAAGGAGAACACTGTGATCAATCTAAGTTCATGAATAAAAAAATGACAGAATAAAGTTCATGAACAAAGTCATAAAAACCTTTTGTGTGTGTGTGCGTGCGTGTGTGTGTGTGTGTGTGTGTGTGTGTGTTGGCTTTGAATGAAACTCTCTTTGCCGTTTGCTCTTCATGAGTTTATTAGCCTCCTACAGTCACGATCAGGCCAATCATTAACGCAAACAGCGTCAGTTGTTGCATTCATCCAGATGGAGACGGAGACAGACACACACCATATAAATGCAATAAAGAACAAAACTTTGTTGCTTTGTGATTTGGCGGCCTGCACAACACTGTCAGATCACTGTAATGAATCATACCAGTTTGCTGTCTTCCTAACAAGCCTGGCCACAAAACCTGTTGAAGCGATGAAGCTAAATCTGAATTTGAACTTTAGATGTTTGTGCAGAGTTAAAGAGCAGGATTCACATGATTTCATGAGACATTAAAATGTTTATTGTCAGACTGAATAACTGGCCAGGTTTAGTTAACATATTGTATCGGCTATAAGTTACCAAACCTAGGTTTATTGCAATAACTGTGCTTGTGCAATCGCTAACGACAACTCTCTCTAACTTTACAACCCACTCAACGTTACTCAGTGAACTTTGCTTTTGCTACTCAACTGGTGTAGAGAAGGAGTAGTCTCGCTTTGCCAGACCTTCCTCCACAGCGCCTCGGAGGAGGGTCTGGCTAGTCCACACAGCATTCTGAGATGGGAGAGAAACATGCTCTGGTTTATTGGCATGTCTTTAAACCAATCACACACATGCGCACGGAGCCCCGGTGCCGCTGCAAAATAGCCTCGGGAAGGAACTTGTTTTGGTGGAACATGTACATTCAAAAGTTGTTTTAGTCGTGCAACAGAAAAGCTTTCTGGACTTACCCTGCAGAGATCTGAGGAGCAGTTAACCATCGTTCTCATAAATCGACCGGAGTTTAGAATGCCAATACAAAGAAAGCGGAAGGTGACGGACATCCAGCCGAAATGAGGGACATCCAGCGTAATTTCCAGCGGCACCTGAACAATCACGGAAGTGAAACGTCGTCAATATAGACTAGAGAAGGAGTAACTGACCCAAGTGTATTTTTGTGTATGTTTAAAGTGTCCCTCCACTTATGTAAGCTCAGTTTAAAAACCTTTATTTTAAAAGACATTCCACTTCTTTAACACATACAGTATATCTCATCAAATAATAGACAAGCCATTATTCCAGGATTATCCTAAGGACTATTTCATTTTCTGCCATGGCAAAAAACTACTCTCTCTATCCATTGACTTATGTACATATTTCTCCCTGAAATAATGTCCAATGGTGGTCAACCAGAAGGGAAGGGACTTTATCTTCTGAAGGAAAGTTGCATTTTAGTAAAAAAATACTTTTTCTTTTCGTGTTTGACAAAGCCAGTGTAGACGGACAGGACTGACACGACTTTTGGCCTGCCTCTGCAATACAACCGCTATAGACCGGTTGTTTTGACATCATAATACAATATATACTTTGTGGGTTTGATGGGTCTTGTCCGAGCAGCTCTTTGCCAAGGAGCCAGGAGAAACAATACAGCTGATCCCTGCATGTCTGAGTGACAAGTCACAGTCTGCAGGTGGGTTGTTTTGACATTTATGTTGGCTGCTTTCCCTTTTCCATCTGGGCATGGTATGATGTGCAGGCAGCTTTTGTCTGCAGCACTATGCTGTAAATGTAACGGTTAAAACAACGCCTAAAAACTGCAATACCGGTCTAGCGACGTTGACAAAAGGATCCTGACCTTAAATGTCCTTTGACTGAGCCAGCTCTATTTCTAATGCTACTTTGATGTTGTCTCTGGGCAAATGTCCTAAGAAAACAAAAATGATAACAGGTTTCTTGTAGATGACTGATGACGAAATAACAAGGAATTGTTATTTCTTTGTTATTCCAAACATGTAATGTTATTTGGCTGTTGTTGAAACATGTCATTCATTACAATACTTGCTGAATATTTTGTCAAGTCAATCTTTTGGTTGAAGTTGTCATAAAAAAACTGCACTTTTTTTTTAGGAAACGTATTAGGAAATAATTCTGGAATTACAGACCCGTAAAAAAGTCACATAAATAGGTCCAATAGACCAGAATGTGAAAAGAAAAGTGGCATTTTTCAGAATTTTTTTTCTCAGTTTAAACCGTTTGAGCAGGGTTGTGACATGACTGAACTTATTTTAACATTTTGCCAATGTTTTTTTTTCTTCTCAAAGAATGACAAAGAGGGGTGAGCACACATGAGTACCAAACAACTTTTAACCAAACGTGTGGAGGGGAGAGAAAAGGACACTGTTAGTGTCTCAGTCAGACCAGGTGATCTGAATTCTCTCTAACAGCCCTTGACTCTGCCTCCAGGCTCTTTCAGGAAGGGAAGCCTGTTTAAGTCATCAATCATTTCACATCATTTGATTGGTTCATAAGCTCATAAACCCTTGCACACCCATGCAGGTGTTTTTACTTATTCCAGCTGATTAGACCTCTGCTCAGGTTAAAGTTGCGTATGATTATGGTGGGAATTACATGAGGTCACTGAAATCCATGTACTTAAAAGGACAGTAAAAGAGGAGGTTGACTCTTCCCAACCAGTGCAACAAAATTAACAGGGCAGTGAGGGAGATGTTAATTAAGAAGGCAAAATAAGTGAAAACACCTGTATGGACCATAAGTGTTTTTACTCTTGGGCTGTGAAAAAAGATGCAATAAAGGAGGAAACAGATTTGAATACATCTCAATGTTGCCTGCTTATTCTATTGTAACCAAAGCATTCCTGTCACCCACAGTCACAGGATGCTAGTCCACCGGAAAGCTAAAAAAAATAAGAAATAAAAGGAGGTTGGAGATGTACTTGCTTGAGCGTAAGTTCCCAGGGTCCCATGTACCCCAGCCCAATATCCCTAATATGACTCATTAAGAAGGCACAGTGCAAGCAGACAAATCTCCACAGACATTTGCAGATCTCACGGCAGAAGTGTGTAGCAAAAGTCACATGTAAAAAGAGAGCCAATTGAGAGGCCTGCTGAGCTGTATCTGAAGAATTGTCTGTATTTCCAGTTTATGGAAGTTCTTACTTTTTATTCAGCCTTTGATATCTATGTACACATTTACAGATTTATGTACACATTTACAGATTTGTCTACACATTTTCAAATCTCAATACACTTGCAAATCTGAATACACAATTTGCAGAATAACGTTCACATGCACAAATCTCAGTAGACATTTAGAGATTATTTTACACATTTACAAATCGGATTACACACACATGGATTGAGATACAGTTGCACAACTCTTTCCACACACATTTGCAAATAGTTTTGCTACAATAATGGCCCCATAGTGAAAGACCTGCTGTATGTACGTAGCTACTGATGTACTGTTTCTCTTTTAATTAAATGTTATCAGAGCAGGTACATGCATCAACAACTCTTGAGAAGAAAACACAGATAGAGGACCATATTTTACACTGTAGTGTCATGATTTAAACAAAACAGTGATAAAAAAGATGCAGGTAACATCTCTGGACAACTTCAACTGTTTTTGTTTTGTTTATTACAACCTTTGTATGAACTACTCATTTACACTAGTATTTTGCAGTGCCTGTTTCCCAGAGAGATATTTGACTCCTCAGAGAGGGTTGCGGGTAGTGCTGCACTCAGTCAAACAAGTTTTAACAGGAGTTTTAATGCTGCAACTGTGGAATGAGCTGGCCCTCAGGTGAACGTATGAGGCCAAAGAAATGTACCCAAAAGCAAATGGCAAAGCAACTGATTGTAGATAGACAAGTGAGTCACCTGGGTGCCCGCAGGGAACAGCCTGTAGCACTGCTGGTGCCAACTTCAGTGCCTTTTGATATCTATAAACAAAACAGGTTGCCAATATGCAAATCTCTTATCTCTTAAGTTTTTCTTTAAGGAATCAAAGTCTTTAGTATTTATTGCCTGGGAACCGTGGATGTCTGTACTAAATTCTGTGCCAATCCATCTAGATGTTCAGCGATCATGTTAAGTGATATTTCACTGGATAAGTGAGAGGTTTTATCGGATGATGGCGGGCGATAAAAAGTCAGAGGATCACCAAAGTCAAAAGATTTCATCCTCTGGTGACCATGAATGTTTGAACCAAAAGTTTAAAGGAATCCATCCAACAGTTGTTGATATATTTAAGTCTGGACCAAAGTGGTGGACTGGCCGACTACAAAATGCTAATATTATAAAATGTTCTTATTGTATTTATTTATTTATAAATGTGAAATATAAAATATAGATTATGTATCTGCTTTTTGACTGAACACCATGTTTTGATGGCTGCACCATAACATCAAAAGAAAAGATACTGGATGTCTTATGCATGATTTTATACACATTTCCTTTACATCATGCTTTTACATAAGTATTCTGTATCTTTTGTAACTCTGGGAAACATGGGATCTTAAGTAGATTGCAATGATGGACCGATTGCAGGGTTTAGCAGGGTTAATGATGTTAAATAGTATGGAGAATAGACACAGGTAACATTTAAGTACCAATGGCTATGATAAGTCACAAGTTAAGTCTAACAAAGTCCACAGCAGAAAATAATCAAACTTTAGATTTACAGGGATTTACATCAAACACGTTAGACTAACACCCTTGCACACACATGCAGAGTACATTACGTGTTAACATTAAGGGCGTTGTCTCAGATGATCAGGCAAATCTCTGAGGCTCCCTGCTGAAAGCATCTTGGCACAAACCTAATGATTAGGCTACTTTCCCTGCCAGCAACATACAGCGATGGACTCCACCCTCTCTGCCTTTATACCTTTATTTTCAGACTTATGCATCTCGCTTAATTGTTGACTTTCTTGCCCTGTCAAACCAGCATGTTATTTTGTGTCACGCAGCCCCAGCAGAGCTGCCTGCCAGCGGGGTTACCTTTCACCTGCCTCACCTATACCTATCTCCAACCTGCTGAGCCATAATGGATCAGAGGAGTCGATGTAGGGGAATGATTAACTCTGCTTCCTCTATGTTTTGTCAAAAGCTGTCAATATCCTCTTTGTAATGTTTGACCCAGTCTCCTCACAGATAGGAAGTTATCGTGGTCATGCAAAGAAATCAAATCGTTGAAGGAGAAGAGCAAATGTGTGACTCATATCACAATTCTGAACTAAAGAAAAGCAATGCCAAAAAGTGTAATGTACAACTGGCACTGACAGTATGGTTTTTCTAGTCTGAACCATGTATTGTTGTATTTGGTTCATTTTAATGCACACCGCCCAAATACAAGCCATACCAAACTCGTAGCCTCCAAACCATAGGGATTATTATTTTTCTGTCCCGGGAGCAGAAGCCCACTATCCTGGGAATCCCGGGAAACTGACTTGTTTTTAAAGGTCCCATGGCATGAAAATTTCACTTTATGAGGTTTTTTAACATTAATATGAGTTCCCCTAGCATGCCTATGGTCCCCCAGTGGCTAGAAATAGTGATAGGTGTAAACTGAGCCCTGGGTATCCTGCTCTGTCTTTGAGAAAATGAAAGCTCAGATGGGCCAATCTGGAATCTTCCCTCTATGTCTTCATAAGGGGAAAGGTTACCTCCCCTTTGTCTGCTTCGCCCACAGCTGCCCAGAGAATTTGACCCGCCTATGAGGAAATAGAGCTACAACCGTAGCCGCAAACTGGTCAAGGCCACACCCCCACCCTCCACCTTGCCCCCCCCCTTCTCCTCCTCAATAGCATTTAAAGCTACAGACACAGAAATGGCACGTCCTAAGGAAAGCTCATTGTGGGACTGGCTCATAATGGCTGTAATTCTGCACCAAGGCTGAATTTCGGGAAAGAGACTTATATTAAGATAAGATACAGTATTAGGGGACCACTAAGGTCTATATAAAAGAGACTTCAGATACAGTACTAGGGGACCACTAAGGTCTATATAAAAGAGACTTCAGATACAGTACTAGGGGACCACTAAGGTCTATATAAAAGAGACTTCAGATACAGTATTAGGGGACCACTAAGGCCTATATAAAAGCATCCAAAAAGCAGCACGTCATAGGACCTTTAAGGTATAACTGGTGTGTGGTATTAATAATTATTAAGACAAAAGAACCCCATTTATGTTAATCAACATTAGAATGCACTTAACATAAACTTTGCATGAACTTAGCTTGAACTTGGCTGGCTGCAAGGAATAGGAAATGCCAAGTTCATTGCCTGTGAGCTGTCTGCTGAGAACAGCCTCATGGAAGTGATATTAAACAATTTTTTCAATGTGTAAAAAACAAACGAAATTTATTAGCGCAAGTCGTTTGGGATTTTCAAAGTCATTCTATTAAGCTGAGACAGATTCCGTATTCTATTAGCGTTAACGTTGAATTTTCACTGTTCAATCTTTTAAAGTATTTTCAGGCATTGTGTTGTGGTAGTCGAAATTAGATGGTAGAGCCAAAAAATAGATGAATTTGGCGGGCCAAAAGGAAGTTACCGTTGTGCTACTAAAGCTTTGTATCCCTGCCAACTACGAGAATTGCATATCGACGTGGGCAGACGTAAAGGACTTATGTAAAGGAAATCTTTTTGTAGTGATATTTTGTTAACAGCCTTTTTGGTTAAAGCCGATTTCAGCCGATGTCAACCAGCTGCGGACATTTGTATGTTTTCTGAATATTTCTTGTGTACCTTCCTGCTCACGTCAACCAAACAATATTTAGCATATTGTCATATTTGGACAAATGTATCATCAGTTTCTTTTCATGGGTGATTGACATTAGCTCATAGCTAATAGTTTTTACAGTATTTAAGTATTTCATGAGTGGCAAACTTTTTGGTTTGTTTGTTTAAAATTGTTCTCTGCTAATTACTTCGTCAATGATTTTCTCTCACTCTTTAGTTTTGATGAAAAACTCACATTTCTTTACAGAAAGTATCCAAAGCCGAGGTGGACAACATGTGCTCGAAATCCAAAGAAACAACTAAACAATCTATCATTTTTTGACTCCTTTTATTATTTCATCACAGAATCTGCACAAACAGAAAACAAAAATACACCATTGTTGTTCTTATCAATTTGTACACAAACTGATACATTCTCTTACACACGAGTATCAAAACTAAATTAAACAAACATTCACATACAACCAATCTAAAATCCCATTAGTTAAAAAAAGGAAACAAAAATATTAATATTATAATAGGAAATAAAACCAAACAAATATTTACAAAGTCTGTTGAAACTAAAACTACAGTTATGTACACAGTGGGTGGTCAGCGCTCCCTCCATGAGAGCGACAGGAGAACTTTAAAACAATCATAGTGTTGAAATAACAGGATTTTCCCCGCAAATGAACACGTTAGACAGACCTGGGTCAATCAATGCTTCATCAATGCTTTTTTTTTCATGGTTTACCAGGTGGAGCCGACAGCCTCAGCACAATACAAACAGGTTGCAATGACAACAGAATCCACCATAATGACTTACAAAAAGTTCCTGTGACTGTCTTCATGTTCTGTCATTACTAATCTGTTACAGTTGAAGAAAGTCAAAGTATCTGCTTGTAAAGTTTGTGATTTGAACAATCCGGCCAGTATCATCCTACGTCACCTACAGGCAATACAACTAACAGCAGCAGTAGTTTAAAACTACAATTGTAGACATGGCCACCTGCAGGCAAAGAGTGTTACAACTTTTAACTACTTTTGGAGGTTTTTTGATTTTACATTTTAAACCTTTGCTAATAAGAAAATAAACAAGTTCTGTCTTTGAACTGTGATTGTGGATAGTGTTATTGACATGATCTACACTTGTTTATTGCTGGAATTGCCTAAGTGCAAACTGTCTTAGTGCCTGTAAAAACTTCACTTTAAATGGAATTTATGGATAAAAACAAACAAATAAACAAACAAACAGCAAAAACAGCAACTCTAAATAATATTGACATTTAACAATCATTGCCTGCAGGCAGTGCAATTGCAGGAGCTATTACTTTCTTTGCCTGTAGGGGGAGATATTGAAATGTCAACATCTGCAGGTGTAAAGTGCTGCTGTTAGGTTCCTTTCCTATAGGAGGCGCAGGTTAACAGGTAGAACTGTGAGTGACAAGACAGTTTCATGATGTTAAAAATCAATGGAATATTTTCTGCTCTTAAAGTCTATTATTTGAAATTTGTAGACATTACTAACACACATTTTTGTTCCCTAACATGTATCTCTGTACGCGTTACTGTGGCAACAGATAGTTTCTGACTTGCAGTGAAGAAAAGGTGAGATCAGGTATGGGCGAACTGATACTGAACTAATGGTTGACAATAAAATATTAAACCATAATTCAGTGCCATGTAAATAAGTATTCCACGGTCTCTCTCAACTATCTGGGATTTCTGAATTTTTGTAGACTACATGTTATTATGTTAGTATGTATCATGTCATTACGCCGACAAACTGGAAAATGTTTGCATGTTTTTTCTGCAAGAGTTAATAATGAAGTAGCTCCCCGAGTATAACGAGTAATCTCATACCGGGAAGGTTTAGATTTACAAAGAAACAAGTCTTCAAACTGTCTGTACCGATGTTACAGTTTCTTTTATTTGAACTTTTAATTTAATTTTGTCTAAAAGAGAAAAGGTGGCTGAGGATTCTCAGATAGAATGATGGTGACATTGAATGTTTCAGTATAAGGAATCAAACTGGATTTGTATTGTGCAAGACTTGTTATTCCTGTCGTTGGCAAGCGTTGAAGCTATGCCTCTGCTGTAAAATGCGTGGGTATCCCGAGCTGGCAGAAAATACTTTTTTTCAAAGACTGCAGGAGCCACAACTGACAATTAATGTCGTGCAATCAAGTGAACGTTAACCTCCCGTTCATCAGGACTGACTGCAATCTGTGAGAGTGTATGTACCAGCCTCACTGTTCATAAAAAACAATCAGGAATGATTACATAACAAGTCTATCCACCCACCTGTATCTTCTTTTGAGTTAAAGTGTTGAACAAATACAGGAAAAAAAAGAGGGGGAAACAGCGCTGAATAGAGACTGCAAGCAAACCGCAAACTGTTGTCAGAGGAGCTTGGTCACCGTGGCAACGGGTAATGTCATGGATACAAACATTGGCAAATCGCTCTGCTCTCTGAGCTCGACAGGTATTACCTGTGCTGAAACAAGCATAACTAGGCGATTATTAAGTTTTCCATGGAGAGTTCCCTGATTGTGTCGGTTGATTGTTTGTTTACTCTTTTCTTTTTTTTTTAGGCCCTTAAAAGGAAGATTATATCTCAAGGAAGTTTCAACATGGAATATTACTCATATTAACATTTGATGTAAATAAAAAAAAAGTATAAATCTCAATACATTCATTGTATTCTCAGACACACATCACACACATATAAACAAGTATTTACAAAGGCAGGATGGAGGGACATACATCTGCAGCTCTCCTTCAAAGTTCATACCTCAAAATGATAAGACATGGTGATGATTATGATGATGGAGTTGGTGGCGGATTTGTAGGCAAAAAAAATAGTTCATGTTGCTGTTGTTGTTTAGAAGAATAAGGTGTTTCCAGGATGGAATCAGAAGGAGTCCCAAATGCTTCAAGGAGCCTGACACCACAGTTTTGATAAATGCAATATTTGCAGTAAGTAATAATGCGTGAATAATAAGTGTGTGTGAATGTGTATGTATTGCTTGTTTATATGAGTTAGACCAGTGCATGTTTTAAATCAACATCTGTTCAGGGATGAGAGCAGACACCAAAATCATCTCTGAGTCCCTGGTAGATCATTAGCTCTGGTGTTAAGACTTCAGCAAACACAGTGTTGACTGTTAGCAGACGACCAGTATTATCTCTGAAATATTGCATGCTATAGAGCTAGCCATGACAGTTCTGTTCACAACTGCCATACAATTTGCATGAAATGTCAGATCTTTAGATCCCTGAAAAACTTTATGGCCTCAATCGCTAGTTTTAAGTCTTCTGCAATATAAAATGATGTTCATTTTTTAAATTATGGTCTGGCTGATTTTAAAATCGGCAATAAAGCAGGGGGTGTTTTAGGGCGTGGCTATGATGTGACTGCCAGTGAAAGTGTGTAACGTAATGTAGAGTGTAAGGGCTCTTCCCTCACTCCTCCCTCTCGTCTAAAGTCGTCACATCCGCAACCAGGATGGCTGCGCCCGTAACGGCAAACTTGACAACTCATAGCAGATCTCCACAAACCAATGGGTGACGTCACACGTGCTATGTCCATTAATATTATACAGTCTATGTTCCAACCCCCTGTTGATCTGTGGAAGGTGTAAACCACCAGGTGACTCCTCTGATACTCCTGGGGCCTCATTTATCAACAGTGCGTAGAAATGTTCTAAATTCTGTCTTACGAATTAAATTTAGCATGTGCTTAAGTACAAAAAGAAATCTGCATTTATCGAACCTGCGCAAGCCAATCGTACGCACATCAGTAAGTAATAAATCCCACTTATTCTTAACGACCATGCTCGTTCACGATTAAGCCATTTGCATTCAGAAACGCCTCCAATTAACCATATATGGTTTTGAGAAGTTCCTGCTACTGGTAGATGAGGTTGGATCCAACCAACAATATTGTTTGGTTCACTCAGTGCAGGAGGAATTACAAACAAAAGAAAAAAATCCTGCATGGGAGAAGGTCACGAATATCATGACACAAATCCAGCAGTACATTTTTGGGGAAGCGACACCTACTTAGAAGCCACTCTGTGCCCTCGCCAAGCAGATCAGCGCGATCTTTGAGCGCATTGTTTGCCAAGTCTTCCCGTAACCCAAGATAAGCCATTGCCCTATATTTCAAACATTTGTCACAGCTGTCTTTTATAGGGTTTGACAACAATTCGGCAACTTGTCTGTTTAAAATAAGACAAATGACTAATTGAGTGTTTTCTAAAAAAAGGAAACACAGGACATATGTGGATGTTGATTGCGTTATGCATACTGCGACACTCTTAAATGCTTTTTATTTGTAGTATTGCCATTCTACCACTAGATTGTGTTCGTAAGCATGGCCAGACCTGTGCTTATATATTTACACACATTCCTAAGTGTAAGTACAAGTTGGTAAATTCCACACTTTGCGTGGCAATGTTATTACGCATTACATACACACACATCTGTGCGTATGCACGGTTGATTAATGATGCTGCTGGAGTCTGTCTCTTTTCACATGCCAGAGAGTTTCACCAGGAGAGCTCAGTCTATCTCCCTCAGACCCCTTCACTGAACAGGAAACCCTGACCAACCAGTAGGTGCAGCGACAAAGACGTGATGATCACTGGTTCACCACCTGCAAACGCCACTATCTGTGTTTGTTGTTGTCCTACTTTGGATACTGCTAGATGCCTGTTATCGCTCAATTTATGGTAGCATGGAGCACCAGAATAAACATGGGTGCACAGGGATGATTTTGGTACTGTGCCTGTTAAGTTCAGGTGGCTGTAATGTATGGATACTGCTATATTTGCGTGTGATAACGTGATGGTTTGTACATACAGATATGTCTAAGTTAGTTCTGGTGACGCTTCATGTGCAGGGCCAGGTGGTCAGAACGTGAGAAGCAGCGGCTGCAGGCGACGCACTTGAATGGTTTGGCTCCGGTGTGTTTCCGGTAGTGTCTGGTGAGCTCATCTGATCGGGCGAAACGCCAGTCACAATTTTCCCATGTACAACGGTACGGCTTCTCACCTGCAAGAGAGAGAAGGACAGGATGGAGGGATTAGAAATTTTCAGAACATTTTCTCAGACTTGAAAAACAAACATTTTGTGTCTTTTTGTATATTTAGTCTGTTTTACAATGTTAATTTCCAGCAACACCCCGATTCATTCAGACAGTGTCCAGTTGTGCTGCTGGTCACTGAAAAGCCACACTGCAGTAAGTGCCTTGCTCAACGACACCTCGGCAGTAGTTTTAAGGCAAGGGAAGAGTGTTACCTTACCCACATTTTTTCAGGGACAGAGCTAACACCATGACATATTTGAAAAGATGAAGAGGGTTTGCATGATATAGCTAAGTAACTACAAAATGCCTGTATTGCTTTACATTAAAAATAGGAATTATTTAGTATTTCCTTCCTTCCAGGCAGGGATTGGTTTTCCCGTTTGTATCGATTTGCTATGAAAATCTATTTCCAAGACTTGAAACTTGGTCAAAATATATCCGATAATGCGATTATTTATCCCACTTAACAGTGTGTGACATTTATTCTTCTTTTTGTCAAACATATAGTGTATCATATATAGTGTGCACGGCAACACAGTCGAACAGGAGCTCTTTTATAAACTCTACATGTTGAGGTGTTAAATGCATTTTGATATCTAAAATTTGAGAAGACGACCAAATAAGCAGTAGTTGCTGATGTTTGGTGGTTTTTTCTCAACTTGTCTGTTCCTGCCCTATTGGACAAATAAAGTGATGTCAACACATCAATGACATTGGTGACAAAAATGTCCTTTCATAATAAAACCTGAAAGTGTGAGTGTGTGTCTGCCTACACAATGTAAAGGGGGGTAATCAGTATTTGGGTATTTTTAAATGGCAGTTAGCAGCGTGGGTGAGAAAGTATGTGCTTGTAGTGTTCACGGCTCCCTCTTGTAAACACTTCGCTTATTTCCATCAAGCTGAACGCCGAGATAAAATCACATGGAGCTACATTTGAGACAATGGGCTCATCCACAAGAGCATGTAACAAAATGTTGTGGTTGTTTTGCTCTGTTAACATGTACAATAATATGTATGTGGTATTCCTTATTAGATTAGAGAGTCAGAAAGAGAGACAATATGGCATCTCCAAAAATAAAAAAATAAAAAAGTCTAATTTAAGTGATTTTCATGTCTTCACTTGACTCAAAAGAGGACTTGGTTGCTTCATTCACAAAACCATTGCAGAATGAAAAAACAAATGCACCATTGCAACCATGAGATTATGCTTAATAAAATTATAATAATGTTTAATTATCAAATTCCAGGAGTGCAGTTTGTGAGGAGCTGACAGCAGTAACCGCTCTGTGTGTGTGCCATCACAACCCACTTTGTAATAGAGTGTACTGTAGTAACTGACACACCTTTTTTACAGTTACATGTGTCATTGTCAGACCAAGTGTGTGTGTGTGTGTGTGTGTGTGTGTAGAGGGAGAGAGAGCGCTCATGGGTCATGACTGCCTTGAGTTTTTTATACCAAAAACAGAAGGAAGAAAAACATTCTTACTCTCTGATACAACTTTCGTTTGTGAAGTTATTCATTTATGATGGAGGCAATTTGCATTCTTTGCAAGAAGCAGATATCTGACCAACTAATGTATTCTTTGAATTTATTTCACACTGGGGTAAATGCCAATATGCTCGAGGGGTTTCTTCTGTACCTACTGAAAAACTTCCTGTAGGTGAGAAAATGCTGCTCAGTGGAAACTTCAGGATGTAAAATCAGGATGTGCTTAGGAAAATACAGGACCTGGACCTGGAATGTCTCTCATAGCTAAATGACAACATTGGTTGTTTACAAAGACCGGCTGTGTGAGTGTTAGTAAGGCAGCCACACTGGTAAGAGGAAGACACGCCAACAGTAATTGCTTCAGGTTTTGGCAGTAGGCTTTGCTAACGTGCCCTGTGGAGTTTTTGACCAATAGTCGGACTATGGAGCAATGTTTGATGAATGTCTGCCTGTTGTATTTCGATCTCACGCTTGCAAGCATAGAGAGAAACAATGCTACAGTTTAAAATACTCAACCAAATGTTGAATGAGGAAGGAAATGCATTCATAAATAAAAGCATATACTATCGTTTTATAAGTATAAAGTAGTCCTGGATGAGAAGGTATGAAAAGAGTGAACCTTTTAAATGGAAATTCAAAGCACTGAAGAATAATGAGCCATGTAAATCTTAAAACAACACTTATCCTACTCCACCCAAACACTGACATTTTTCTGCTGTGCCACAACGTGCTATTGCCAAACAGTGAGCTAATGATCAACAAAGAGTAAAAGCTCTGTTGAAAAGGTGGGCACGCAACAGGAAAGAAAATGTCATCTTTCATAGCCGAGGTGGAAATTAATGTCTGAGAATCAATGCAAGGCATGAGCACAAACCAAACTGAGAAGGAGATAACTAAACAATAAAACTCTGCTGAAGCCAAATTCCTTAAACTGGGGTTTGGTACTTTCCAGAGCCAAAAGTAAAAGAGTTAACGTCCTTAACAAAGTTTAAAATCTCTAAAGTGCATCATTTCAGAATATAAAGGATTCCGTTTGTATTTATCATTGGTTTTTCCCTCAACAAGTACTAAAAGTAATAGATTTTTAAATAATGTTTTGTCTTGAAGTGTTAACTCAATGTCCTCCATCCTTTTAAAGAAGAATGTTGTTTTCAGTTTTTTTTGTCAGATGTTATCCCATAGATGTTTAATGCCACCAAATGTAATTTCTACACTGCGTTCCTGGCTGAAAATCCCAGAGGAAACTCTTTTATTAGCCAGTGTTGAGGGAATGTGGCTGTCTTTGGCTGTTTGGGCCATCAAGTGCTCATTACCAGTATGGGCCTCGTTAGTGCTGATTAGATAGCTTCTGCTGTTGAACGTTAATCACTCAGTGACAGCCATTAGTGGAACAAGGGGGTCCAAAGAGCACACAGGGAGGGTCAGGTGATAGAAAGAACAAAAAAACAAGTATAGCAGAAAGTGTGTTTTTGTGTGTGAGTCTCTTAAAATGGCATATTTCTAAAATATCTCATCCTTACTAGTCAAATATATATATATATATAAAAAAAAAAAAATCTAAAATAATCAAAGTCATTATAAACACGTTTGGAGTATTTCCTCTAACCCGACAATTAAACCCGGGAAGCCTTTTTTAAAACAGAACAGAAACAGAAAGCAGTTTATTGCCATAGTAGTGGAACTACATTGAATTTGCCTTGGTGATTGGGTGCATGCATACAAACAAACAAACAAACAAACAAACAAACAAACATACTTTTATCCAACAAGCACCTAAACCCAACACATCAGAGGCTCAGAGGAACTCCAGCCTCCTATCAGGACAATATCCTGTTTCTAGAGTTAGCCGCTCTTGATGTGTGTGTAGAGGTGGAGTACAAATGTCTCCATATAAAAGGCCGAAGCTCTCGAGCTGCAGGTGTGTTTGGTTTTGCTCTGTAGCTGCACTGTCGGGGTCAAAAGCACAGCCGCCTCTCTTAGACTATTATCGCTGAGGGCTAGCAAATAGGCTGGTGAAATATGACACATACACACACACACACACACACACACACACACACACACACACACACACACACAGAACAAACATACTTGAGTGGTATATATTCCTAAAAAAGCTGCCAAAAGGTCAGGTGAAAACCTACCCCTCCACCCATCTGTACATGCTTTCATTTTCCTTTGTCTAAAGGAGAACAATTATTAAAATATAGATGTAACATGATTTACTTTTTCAGCTAAGTGAGTCTGCACTCATTTAGTCTGCAGTGATTTATAGCTATGCAGTTTCTCTTCTCCCACTTTTTTAGCTTTTTATGAATAAATATATATATATATATATATATGGAAATCTTTTTTGGATTTGGAAGCATGATACTGTAACTAACACATACATTATCTCTTAACATGTCAGTTCACCAGGCTGCTCTTGCTGAAAACGTGCAAGTCAACAACGCTCAAAAGCCTTTACAGGCCTTTGTGTTAGATGGACAGCAGCTGTTTGATCAGGTGGCTGATTAAATACGGCCAAACTATTATCTCTCTCTCTCAAACACACACAACTACTAATGAGTGCATGCACTGAATACGTCATAAACCATAATGGACACTTATACAAACACAACCAAAAACACACAAATGTACAGGCAGTGTAACAATGCATCAATCACTTTGGGACAAATAAAAGCTTTTGCTACTGTACATGTGAATATGAACTTTGTAAGGACTAATATATATATATATATATATATATATATATATATATATATATATATATATATATATATATATATATATATATATATATATATATATATATTTTTACTCTATAGGGGGCTTCAAGTCTCTCTGACACCCTGAACCTGCTGCATGAAAATTTTGTAACGGCTCTTGTGATTACTGCTGATTTCTCTCTGCAGTTATACCTAATAAGGACGCAGTGAGGTTTGAATGAAGTCTGTATAAAAATAATCTACTCAAAAAAGGGTAATTAATTCACTCACACTTGTGGAAAACCTGAAATAACAAAATTGCTTTACTTTAAGCCAAAGCGCTTTTTTCTGAAGTGTTCTTGTCCATTAATAACTACTACCTTCGCTGCATATAGCACGTTTAATCTTAAGCAATTTACATTTCAAATAAAGGCATTTAGCTGATGGTCTTATTAAGGCTAACTCAAAAATGAGTCTAACATTTTAATTTAATGATTTAAATTCCTAAATGCAACTGACAAAATCACAGTGAAATAACATCAGTCATATGAAAATGTAGTATAATACATCAGGATTATGATTATAACATTTTATAACCATCTCTGCCTGGTTTTACTGAGTCAAAGAGCAAACACCTTCAGGCTCTCCAGGACGCCCATAAACTCTTTGTGGACCTCTTAACTTTATCAGCTCAGTTAGTGTTTGTAAAGAGGGCTGGAGGGTTCCCTAATCAGGCTGATAGCACTCTACTCTTTACACATACATGTACACACACACACACACACACACACACACACACACACACACACACACACACACACACACACAATTACAAAAGTCAATGTGTTGAACTCAAATGGCTGCTGAGGCCATGGTCAAGGTTTCCTGTACCAGTGGGAGGGGCAGTTTGAGCTGTCAATAAGTGCAGATAGTGATGCATTACAACAACATGCACATCAACAGCTCACAGGTGGTTTATGCCTTGATCAAATGCACCTTGGCAATGGTTGCTCTTTCAATTGATAACATTGCATCTGTGCTGCTGGAGGGATTCAAATCGGCAGCCTGTATGTGGTCTGCCAAATAGATGTTAACAGAGGTGGAAGAGGTATTCAGATCCTTTACTTAAGTAAAAGAAGAAGAAATATCATAGTCTAAAAATACTTCATTACAAGTATGTACTTGAGTAAAAGTACATACCTACACACCCACACAACTTCCTGATACTATCGCTTTCAGGTAAAAGAAAAAAAGTCATATCTCACTTCCAGTGTGTTGAAATAGACAGTTTCACCATATTAACGATTGTCTGCTGACACATGACAGTGTTGATGCAACATCTATATTATTATGACTGTAAAGAATGACAGCATGGATATAGAAATGCTTATTCTGACTTATTCGTTATGTGAAAAGTCCACATAACGATTAATCAATTAATCGATCGTAAACGGCAACAATTTTTAATTTTCGTTTTCACCTTCTCAAATGTGAGAATTTTCTGTTTTTTTTCTCCTAAACAGAATATCTTTGGGTTTGGGACTGATGGTCTGACAAAACAATTCCAATGTCAATTTGGGCTTCTGGATATT
This sequence comes from Sander lucioperca, assembly GCF_008315115.2. Lineage (NCBI taxonomy): Eukaryota > Metazoa > Chordata > Actinopteri > Perciformes > Percidae > Sander > Sander lucioperca. Next base: position 33,585,635 of record NC_050185.1, read on the forward strand.
GTGATGGGTATAGTTGTTCTGATAGATATAGTATTCACTGTTAAATGACATGTTTAACCCCAACCCAGGAACTGTTGATGTCTGTAATGACCATTAAATCCCAAAGTCACATTCTAATGGGGACACAAAGATTGTATTTTATTTTATCAGTAAGTCTGTCAATAACTGTCCATCAAATGTAAACAAGAGCGCAAAGAGACATACTCTATGTTAAGAATCTATGTGAGGAATAATAATCAAAATAATAATTATGTCTGGAGCCAGGCAACAAGAAAATATTTAAAATCAACTGGAAGCCAATGTAAAAAGGCTACAATGTTATCTCTTATATTTGCTGTTGATCGGAGACTGGCTGCAGCATTCTGTATGAATTGAAGGTGTAACAGGTTTTACTACTCAAGTTGGCAAACAGAGAGCTGCACTAATCAATTTTGGAAAAGATAAAGCACAAATGACTACCGTCTACAAGTCAGAGAATGAAAACATTTTTAAACGATTTTAAGTTGATGCAAACAGGACTGAACTAATTTAATAATGCAGGTTTGTAATGCAAGTTCAGAGTAGAAAACTGTTTCATGTAAGTTGTCAGGTTAGCAAATTCATCAAATATTTTAGTTCAGTGAGCAGAAAATGAGTTGGAGAAGAAATGTTAAGGCTACAGATGATTTGTCCTGGAGGAAGCGCGCACACACACACATGCGCGCACACACACACACACACACACACACACACACACACACACACACACACACACACACACACACACACACACACACACACACACACACACACACACACACACACACACACACACACACACACACACACAGGACCTATGACAGAGCCTTGAGTCATCATTAACTGAATGCAAAACAAGACTAGGCAAGTCTGGTTTTACCAGATCACAAGTAAAGCCTGATTGTGATATTCACCAAGTGACCAGAATGAGTAAACCAGGGCATTTATTTTTCCTTGATACATGGCAGTCTGTTACATGGCAGAAGGGACTGCCGAGTGTAAACGGCTTTATTCAAGGGGACGTTACTTGGCTGTTTATTGTAGTCGTAAAAGCTGCCTATTCTACAAATACAGTTGCTAAGTTATCAACACTGGGTGATTTTAAGTGTGTCTTATTGCAGTAGATATGAAAGGAAGAAAGAACAAATTGTTGCTTTAATTGTTGTTTTTTTTCTTGTGAATAACTGTAAAATTATTCAAATAAAGCAATCTGAGAAGGAGTAACCTCTCAACCTCAACACAACCTGCAGACCATTAACCTGTGACAAGTGGTCACAGTAAGACATAGCTTTGTTTTGAGGGATCAAAATCCCAAAAAGTTGGGAGCCAATTGGATCTCCTTGAAATTGTTATACATGCTCATCTTAACGATGTTTTGGTCTGTCAGTCAGGAAGATTCACTTGCCGACATTCATTTGCCACATCGTGTTAAAGCCCAGCAAAAAGAACCACAAAAAATAGAATCATGCCTACAGTGAACAGAGGAGCTTGACAGTTTAAATAATTTGATATCAAACCTCCTCCAGGTGCCAAATTGTTTTGCAGCTGTGCATTGATAGGCAACCACAGATGATTCAACTATTGACAACGTCGCACTTCAAAGAAATATCATAAGTGTCAAACATCAAAGCGATACAGTGACAGTGAGAGCGTTAATCTGACCATGTTATACTGGCTACTGGAGAATGTACTGTATAAAATACTGAAAAGTTTTCATTTTAACAAAAGATTATTATTTAAACTTAGATGACCATGGTAACAGTGTAGCAGCCACTTGGTGTGCTGGTAAACTTAATAATGCAAATCTCTCCAGTATGATCCATACATGACATTTCCCTTACAGTTTACATTTGCACTGGAATTGTCAACAGCATACTTGTCTGTCTCTACTCTCTTACTTCTTTATTTTATTGTTTTGTTAACTATTCTCACTGCATATTTTACAGTCTTTGTCTTTTGCGCTGCTGTATCCTTTTGCAACAGCCCAACTTCCCTACTGGGATCCATTACGTTTGATCTTATCTATTTATGACCATTGAGAGATCTGTTTCTATTTGCACACTGATTCATGTGATCGCTCTTTCTCTCACTGTTGTCATACTGGAGCTTGCGGCTTTTATCGCATGAGTAAATCTCCAAAATCCAGGTCTGAGGTTCCTGGGAATCTACAGGTTTCATCTTACAGAAGGGAAACACATCGAAACCAGCCTTCCCCCATTCTGCAAACCCCCCACCTTCCTCCTCCTCCTCCATCCTTAGAAAAGGGACTAAAAAAGCAGGAGTAACTGGTTTGGCCTTCGTTTTAACAACACATCTTCCCTCTTTTCTTTCCTCTTCCCTTCATCCTTCTCCTCCTCCCTCGCTTCTTTGTTCTCTCTTTCTGGGGAAGCTCAGAGGACAGGTATGAGCATGTATAAACATGGCGGAGAAAAAACAAAGACTCCTGAGCAAACTAATGTTGCTTCTGTGTTGCTTTTCCTCTTCATTATGTTCTTCACCTCTATTAAAGTTAGTGGGTGTATCGAAACTGGCGATGTGACAAAATATGCAACATACAAATAAATAAGCTGAAGCCAACTAAGCGCTGAGCTTAATGGTTGCAGTGGTAAGATTGTGACTGGACAGTCACATGTTTTGAATCCGAGGATTAGTTAGGATATCTAGACAGACAGTGAATAAATGTGATTTCACAGGGCAGCACAAAGATGTGCATTTGTGCCTGAACTAAAAATCTCTTTATTATTATTATTTTCTTTTACAAGCCAAAAAGAGAAAGCCATTTTTTTTTTACATTAAAGAATATAAAGTTGTATTTAGTACTATTTTCAATCAGACAGCCAGTCAGCCAGTCAGTGACTGAATCTCTAATCAGAAAATCCAGTCATCTGTTGCAACTGATGCGGTAGGGTGAATAAAACCTAAATCAGCCAGATAATTCTCTACTGTGTTGAATGGATTATTGTGTTAATTCAGGAAGAATTTCTACTTCACCATTAAAAGCTTATTCATCAGTAACTTGGCCACTAGCTGCCCCATAACCCATCCAATCATACCAATTTTGATAAAAATGGTGATTTTACTAAAGTGTCTGTGACTAAACTGTATGCAGATAAAGTAGTAGTTGGAAAAGACCATTCAGAATTACCCAAGCGGCAACTTCCGGTGCTGACAAATGAAGCCAACACAGAAGTGGCGAAAAGTGCAGTTCCTTGAATGACCACTTGAGACTGGCTTTAAAAGCGAGTCAATCCCCGTAGACTCCTAAATTAATCTGCCCAACTTTACAGCAGAAATAAACATGTTAACAGCGTAGTACAAACGGTTTTGGTCCCTATAGTGAACTTTCTACTTGAGATAACTGTACAGTTTTTTTTATAACTCACTCATTTAAATAACATCAAGGCTTAAAATGATGCATAATTAAGGGCATGCCCCTTTGAGTGACAGGTGTTTGCCATCACAGGAGACTGAAGGCCTGCCTCAGATCCATTCACGCTCCACCTCTTCGGCCATTTTTAGATTGGCGTCCTTAGGCAACATCAGACACTGCCAAGATGGCGACAGCTGGAGCCACCGGGAGCCGCCCACTTTGAGCTTCATTTAGGCTTTTCAGTACACGGAAACTATGTCCATATTTGACACAGTCTATGGATTTAGCCATCAGAAAGCTGATAGCGGACAGTAAAGTGCAATTATATTTCATGGCAAAGAAACTGTCCGTCTAATTCAAGATAACCCCCCAGAGAATATTTTTCTCACCTGTGTGCGTCCTTTGGTGTGCCTTCAGATGAGAGCTCTTTGTGTAAACTTTGGAGCAGCCTGAAAAGAAATCACAGAGATCATGAGCCAGGCTGACAGCAGAAATGTGCTCACCTGACGCAAAGTTTACCTTGGCCATAAAGCTGTTATCCAAAGATGAAAATGTTCCGTTTCTTGAGTTGTTTTTCACCCATGACCCAGTGAGACAACACAGGAACAACAAAAACACTCACACACTTAATCAAAATCTTGAAGGCTGAATAATAGACTTATTGAGATCAATGTTTTTGCAGTGTGTTATCAAGAATGCTAACAACCTGGTTTCGGTTTGCAACATGTAAGAGAGAGGCATTGTATTACTGACAGATTCACATTTGTGCTTTTGCTTTGGGAGTGAAGTTTATTTACACAACAGTGACATTGGTAGAGAGCAATTTGAACCAACTTGTTGGAGTGATTATGTTGAAACTTGTTTTCATGTGTTACTTGTGTAGCAAACCGTTAAGAAAGCCCAGAAAATCTTACAGGGCTCCAGCTTCTGATTATGCATATTGTGTTAAAAATAAAAGTATACAGTAGTAGCGCGTATGGGCAGATTTTTGAGTGCAAACTGTATTGAATGTTGCCCAAGGCGCTCTACATGTGATCAGTGGTACATGCCGTGCTCACTGCAAGGTGCACAGTACAGAGGCAAAGTGTGGCGTCGCCAACCTGTGCCATGTAGCAGGAAAGCTATGAGGTAAGAACCTGACAATCAAGAAGGGTTTGTGTGCATGAAATGCCCTTTTCATCCATCTTCGGTTGCTTTCAGGTTACAAGGTTTGGCATGTAAATGAAAAGATGCTGCCAATGAAGCTTTAATTTCAGTGACGCTATCTTGCAACTGGTAGAATAATCTGTTTAGTTTGAAGACATTGTTAGAAGTCTAAAATCTTTTAAAAAAGTAGAAGAACTGTTAAAACCGAAGATGTGTCTTGCCCCCAGAGGAGAATTATTAATCTCACTCAATGAAAAATTATTCTTAAATTAAGACAAACATGTTTTACTGTGATGTAAAGTTACATGCAAATAAAACACAGACCTGGGTAGTCACAGAAGTGGATCCTCCTCTTCTCCAGCTCTGGGTTGTTCCGCCTGTTGTATTTGGGACCTGTCAGGACACCCTGGCCGTGTGTCATCAGCATGGCATGCGGGGACAACCCCGTCACTTTCATCCCTCCCATACTCTGCAGGTATGGAGGCTGAAGTTGGGGTGATAAGCTGAGCAACTCTGCCTGACCGTCTGGGCTCCCTGGCTGAGAGTTTGGGGGTGAGGGTGGCAGGCTGTGGGGCGCTGTGTGCTGGGATGAGTTGGCCGGAGAGGCTTGGTAGTAACCATGGTGCTGGGGTAGTTGGTGCTCAGCCATCATGTAGTTGCCGTTGCCGAGATT